>NW_024751498.1:0-33915 GCF_018991925.1 Homarus americanus
TCAATGTACTTCGTTTCAGTTGCATGGCACGCAAGTGTGAGGTGTGCAGGTGTCAGTGTGCAAGTGTCAGAGGTGTGCCAGTGTCAGGGGTGTGCCAGGGGTGTCGGTGGAGTGCCTGGGGTGTCAGGAGGTGTGCCTGGGTGTCGGATGTGTGCCTGGGACTATCGGAGGTGTGCCTGGGGTGTCTGGGGTGTGCCTGGGGAGTGTCAGAGGTGTGGGGTATCAGGAGGTGTATCTGGGAGTGTGTCAGGGGTGCGTGGGAGTGTCAGGGGTGTAACTGGGGTGTCAGGTGTGGCTGGGGTGTCAGAGGGTACCTGGGGAGTGTGAGGTGTACCAAGTGTCAGTGATGTGCCTGGGAGTCAGATGTGTGCACAGAGTGTGGGACGTGTGCCTGGGCGTGTCGGAGGTGTTCATGAGGTGTCAGGGTGTGCACTTAGGGTGTTGGAGGTGTGCCTGGGGTGTCAGATGTGTGCCTGGGGTGTCTGGTGTGCAAGGTGTGGAGTGTGGCACAGGATGTCAGAGAGGTGTGACTGGGTGTCAGAGTGTTCTGGGGTGTCTGGAGTGCCTGGGTTGTCAGGTGTGCATGGCAGTGTCAGAGGTGTGCCTGGAAGTGTCAAGATGTGCCTGGGTGTCAGGGGGTGTGTCTGGGGTGTCGGAGGTGTGCCTGGAGTGTTGGGGAGGTGTGCTTGGGGAGTGTCAGAGGTGTGCCTGGGATTGTCAGAGGTGTGCCTGGCAGTGTCAGAGGAGTGCCTGAGGTGTCAGTGGTGTGCAGGGGTGTCAGTGGGTGCCTAGGTCTCAAGTTGTGTCAGAGGTGTGCCTGGGGATATCGAGGTGTGCAAGGATATCGGAGGTGTGCCTGGTGGTGTCAGCGGTGCGCCTGGGGTGTTGGGGGTGTATCAGGGGTGACAGAGGGTGCCTGGGGTGTCAGGGTGTGCCTGGAGTGTCAGGTGTGCCTGGGGAGTGTCAGAGGTGTGCCTGGGGTGTCAGTGGAGTGCCTGGGGTGTCAGTGGGTGCCTGGGGAGTGTCAGAGGTGTGCCTGGGGAGTCTCAGGGGTGTGCCAGGGAGTGTCAGTGGTGGGGATTGTCAGAGGTGTGCCTGGGGTGTCAGGGTGTGCCTGGGGTGTCAGAGGTGTGTCTGGGGTGTCAGGGGTGTGCCTGTGGTGTCAGGGGTGTGACAGGTGTCGGGTGTGACTGGGTGTCAGAGGTGTGCCTGGAGTATCAGTGGTGTGCTGGGGTGTCAGGGGTGTGCCTGGGGTGTCAGTGGTGTGCCTGGGGTGTCAGGGGTGTGCCTGGAGTGTCAGAGGTGTGCCTGGGGAGTGTCAGGGTGTGCCTGGGGTGTCAGGGGTGTGCCTGGGGTGTCTGGGGTGTGCCTGGGGAGTGTCAGGGGTGTGCCTGGGGAGTGTCAGAGGTGTAACTGGGAGTGTCAGAGGTGTGCCTGGGGAGTGTCAGAGGGTGCCTAGGTGTCAGGGGTGTGCACGTTAGGTCAGGGTGTGCCTGGGGTACAATGGTGTGCCAGGGGGTGTGGGGTGTGCCAGGGGGTGTGGGGTGTGCCTGGAGTGTGGGGGTGTGCCTGGGGTGTCGGAGGTGTGCCTGGGGTGTCAGAGAAATGCCTGGGGGTGTCAGGGTGTGCCTGGGAGTGTCTGGGGTGTGCCTCAGGTGTCAGAGGGTGTGCTTGGGGTGTCAGAGGGTGCCTGGGGTGTCAGAGGTTGCCTGGGGGTGTCAGAGGTGCCTGGGGAGTGTCAGAGGTGTGGGGTGTCTGAGTGTGCCTGGGGTGTCAGGGTGTGCCTGGGAGTGTCAGAGGTGTGTCCTGGGGTGTCAGAGGTGTGTCTGGGGTGTCAGGGGGTGTGCAAGTGTCAGGGGTGTGCACAGAGTGTCAGGGTTGAACTCAGTGTCAGAGGTGTGCCTGGGTGTCAGGAGGTGTGCCTGGGGTGTCTAGGGGTGTGCCAGGGTGTGGGGAGGTGTGCCTGGAGTGTCAGTGGGCGTGCCTGGAGGTGTCGGAGTGTGCCTGGAGTGTCAGAGGATGCCTGGGGTGTCAGGGGGTGTGCCTCCAGGTGTCAGGGTGTGCCTGGGAGTGTCAGAGGTGTGTCTGTGGAGTGTCATGGGTGTATCCAGGGTGTGTCAGGGGTGTGCCTGAGTGTCAGAGTGTGCCAGGAGTGTCGGAGGTGTTCAGGAGTGTCAGAGGTGTACGCAAGTGTCAGAGGGTGTGCAGAGTGTCAGGGGTGTGCCAGGGGTGTCAGTGGGTCAAGTGTCAGAGGTGTGCTTGGAGTGTCAGAGGTGTGCCTAGTGTCAGGTTGGATCTTAAGTGTCAGGTGTGCCTGGGGAGTGTCAGGGGTGTGCCTGGAGTGTCAGGTGTGCCTGGGAGTGTCAGAGGTGTACCTGGGGAGTGTGTGAGAGGTGTGCCTGGGGTGTCAGTGGTGTGCCTGGGAGTGTCAGGGGTGTGCCTGGGAGTGTCAGGGTGTGCCTGGGGTGTCAGGTGTGCCTGGGAGTGTCAGAGGTACCTGGGGAGTGTCAGAGGGTGCCTGGGGCGTCAGAGGTGTGCCTGGGAGTGTCAGAGTGTGCCTGGGGAGTGTCTGGGGTGTGCCAGGGTGTGTGAGGTGTGCAGGGTGTGGGGTGTGCATAGGTGTCAGAGTTGTCATAGGTGTGGGATGTGCCAGAGTGTGGAGGTGTAGGTGTCAGGGTGTGCAGAGTCAGTGTGCCTGGGAGTGTCAAGGTTGTGCCTGGGGTGTCAGAGGTGTGCCAGAATATCAGGTGTGCCTGGGATGTCGGAGGTGTGCCTGGTAGTGTCAGCGGTGCCTGGGGTGTCAGAGGTGTGTCAGGGGTGTCAGAGGTGTGCTGAGTGTCAGAGTGCCTGGGGAGTGTCAGAGGTGTGCCTGGGAGTGTCAGAGGTGTGCCTGGGTGTCAGTGGGTATCTGGGAGTGTCAGTGGGTGCATAGGTGTCAGAGGTGTGCAAGTCTCAGGGGTGTACCAGGGTGTCAGTGGTGCCTGGAATTATCAGAGGTGTGCCTGGGGAGTGTCAGGTGTGCCTGCAGAATTATCAGAGGTGTATCTGGGAGTGTCAGGGGTGTGCCTGTGAGTGTCAGGGTGTGACTGGGGAGTATCAGGAGGTGTGGGAGTGTCAGGGTGTGCCTGGGAGTGTCAGTGGTGTGCCTGGGAGTGTCAGAGGTGTGCCTGGGAGTGTCAGTGGTGTGCCTGGGGAGTGTCAGAGGTGTGCCTGGGAGTGTCAGGTGTGCCTGGGAGTGTCAGAGGTGTGCCTGGGAGTGTCAGGGTGTGCCTGGGGTGACTGGGGTGTGCCTGGGGGTTCAGGGTTTGCTGGGAGTGTCAGAGGTGTGCACAGGAGTGTCAGAGGTGTGCAAGTGTTAGAGGTGCAGGTGTCAGGAGGTGTGCCTTGGGTGTCTGGGGTGTGCCTAGAGTGTCAGGGAGTGTGCCAGGGGTGTCAGTGGGTGCCTGGGGTGTCAGGGTGTGCCTGGGGTGTGGAGGTGTGCTGGGGTGTCAGGGGTGTGCCAGGGGTGTGGGGTGTGGGGGTGTGGGGTGTGCCTGGAGGTGTCAGAGGTGTGCCTGGGAGTGTCGGAGGTGTGCCTGGGAGTGTCAGAGAATGCCTGGGAGTGTGGGGTGTGCCTGGGGTGTCTGGGTGTGCCTGGGAGTGTCAGAGGGTGTGCTTGGGGAGTGTCAGAGGGTGCCAGTGTCAGAGGTGCCTGCAGGGGTGTCAGGAGGGTGTCTGGGTGTCAGGGGTGTGTGTGGGGTGTCTGGGGTGTGGCAGGTGTCAGGTGTGCAGGTTGTCAGGAGTTGTGGCAGGGTGTCAGGGGTTGTGCCTGGGGTGTGGGGTGTGCAGAGTTGTCTGGGGTGTGCCTGGGGTGTCAGGGTGTGCCAGGGTGTCAGTGGAGTGTAGGTGTCAGGTGTATCTGGGAGTGTCAGGAGGTGTGCCTGGGGAGTGTCAGGGGTGTGCCTGGGGAGTGTCGGGTTGTACCTGGGGTGTCAGAGGGTGCTGGGGGTGTCAGGGGTGTGCCTGGGGTGTCAGAGGTGTATCTGGGGAGTGTCAGGGTGTCTGGGAGTGTCAGTGGTGTGTCTGGGGAGTGTCAGGGTGTGCCTGGGTGTCAGAGGTGTGACAGGGGTGTCGGGAGGTGTTCTGAGGAGTGTCAGGGGTGCCTGGGGTTGTCAGGGGTGTGCCTGCAGTGTCAGAGTTGTGCAGGGGTGTCAGTGGGTGCTTAGGTGTCAGAGGTGTGCCTGGGGAGTGTGGGGTTCTTGGGGTGTCTGGGGGTGTGCCTGGGGAGTGTCAGGTGTGCCTGGGGTGTCAGTGGTGTGCCTGGTGGTGTCGGAGGTGTGCCTGGGGTGTCGGATGTGTGCCTGGGACTGTCGGTGTGCCTGGGGTGTCTGAGGTGTGCCTGGGAGTGTCAGAGGGTGTGCCTGGGAGTGTCAGAGGTGTGTCTGGGTGTCAGGGGTGTGCCTGGGAGTGTCAGAGTGTGGCTGGGAGTCAGGAGTGTGGCTGTGAGTGTCAGAGGTGCAGAGTGTGGGGTGTGCTAGGTGTCAGTGGTGTGCCTAGGTGTCAGATGTGTGCATGGGTGTGAGGACGTGTGCCTGGGCGTGTGGGGTGTTCATGGGGGTGTGTCTGGGGTGTGCCTGGAGTGTCAGGGGTGTGCCTGGGGTGTCGGTGTGGCTGGAGTGTCAGAGGTGTTCCTGGGGTGTCAGGGGTGCCTGGGATTGTCAGAGGTGTGCATGGGAGTGTCAGAGGTGTGCCTGGAAGTGTCAAGATGTGCCTGGGAGTGTCAGAGGTGTGTCTGGGAGTGTCAGGTGTGCCTGGGGTGTTGGGGTGTTCTTGGGAGTGTCAGAGGTGTGCCAGTTGTCAGAGTGTACCTGGAGTGTCAAGTGTGACTGGAGTGTCGGAGATGTGCACAAGTGTCAGAGGTTCCTAAGATGTCGGTGGTGTGCCAGGGTGTCAGTGGAGTGCCTGGAAGTCTCAGAGTTGTACCTAGGTTATCAGAGGTGTACCAGAATGTCGGAGGTGTGCCTGGGGAATGTCAGGGGTGTGCCTGGTAGTGTCATCGGTGTACCTGGGAGTAGAGGTGTATCAGGGTGACAGAGGTGGACCTGGAGTGTCAGTGAGTGCCTGGGAGTGTCGGTGGGTGCTGGGGAGTGTCAGAGGTGTGCCTAGTGTCAGGGTGTGCAGGGAGTGTCAGTGGTGTGCCTGGGGTGTCAGGAAGTGGTGCAAGTGTCAGAGGGTGTGCAGGGTATCAGGTGTGTCTGGGAGGTCAGGGTGTGCCTGAGGTGTCAGGAGAGTGCTTGGGTGTCAGGAGGTGTGCCTGGGGTGTCTGGAGGTGTGCCTCGGGTGTCAGAGGTGTGGGGTGTCAGGAGGTGCCTGGGGTGTCAGGAGGTGCCTGGGGTGTCAGAGGTGCCTAGAGTGTCAGAGGTGTGTGTGGGGTGTCTGGGTGTGCCTGGGTGTGTCAGAGGTGTGCCTGGGGTGTCAGGAGGTGTGCGTGGGGGTGTCGGTGTGCCTGGGGATGTCTGGGGTGTGCCTGGAAGTGTCAGAGGGTGTGCCAGGGGTGTCAGTGGTGCCTGGGGTGTCAGAGGTGTGCCTGGGGTGTCAGAGGGTGCACAAGTGTCAGAGTGTTGGTGTCGGGAGGTGTGCAGGGGGTGTCAGAGGTGCAGGTGGTCAGGTTGGCCTGGAGATTGTCAGACGTGTTCTTGGAGTGTCAGGAGTTGGTGCAGGGGTGTCAGGTTGTGACAGGAGGTGTCAGAGTTGTGGCACAGGTGTCAGGGGTGTGCCTGGGGTGTCAGGGGTGTGCCTGGGTGTCTGGGGTGTGCCAGGGTGTGGAGGTGTGCTGGGTGTCAGTGGGCGTGCCAGGTGTCGGAGTGTGCCTGGGGTGTCAGAGAATACTGGGGTGTCAGAGGTGTGCCTCAGGTGTCAGAGGTGTGCCTTGCAGTGTATCTGGGAGTGTCAGGGTGTGTCGGGGTGTCAGGGGTTGTGCCTAGGTGTCAGAGTGTGGGAGGTGTTCTGGGGGTGTCAGGGGTACCTGGGTTGTCAGAGGTGTGCCTGGGAGTGTCAGGTGTGCCAGGGAGTGTCAGTGGGTGCATGGGGTGTCAGAGGTGTGCCAAGTGTCAGGGGTGTGCCTGGGGTGTCTGGGGTGTGCCTGGGGTGTCAGAGGTGTGCCTGGGGTATCAGAGTTGTGTCTGGGAGTGTCAGGGTGTGCCTGGAGTGTCAGGTGTGTGGCTGGGGAGTGTCGGTGTGGCTGGGGTGTCAGAGGTACGCCAGGTGTGAGAGGTGTGCCCGAGTGTCAGTGGTGTGCAAGTGTTGGGGGTGTGCCAGAGTGTCAGGGGTGTGCCTGGGGTGACTGGGGTGTGCCTGGAGTGTCAGGGGTGTGCCTGGAGTGTCAGAGGGTGTGGCTGGGGTGTCAGGGGTGTGCCTGGGGTGTCAGAGGAGTGCCTGGGGAGTGTCAGAGGTGTGCCTGGGGTGTCAGAGGTGTGCCTGGGAGTGTCTGGGGTGTGCCGGGGTGTGTGGGGTGTGCCAGGGGTGTATGGGGTGTGCCTGGGTGTCAGGTGTGCCTGGGGTGTTGGTGTGCCTGGGGTGTCAGAATGCCTGGGGAGTGTCAGGGGTGCCTGTGGGTGTCAGGGTGTGCCTCAGGTGTCAGAGGTGCAGGTGTCAGAGGTGCTGGGAGTGTCAGAGGGTGTAGCAGAGAGTGTCAGGGTGCCTGGGTGTCAGGAGGTGGTGTGGGAGTGTCGGAGGTTGTGCCTGGGGTGTCGGAGGTGTCAGGTTGGCAGGTGTCAGGTTGTGCCTGGAGTGTCTGGGTGTGCCTGGAGTATCAGGAGGTGTGCCAGGGGGTGTCAGTGGGTGCCTGGGAGTGTCAGGGGTGTGTGCCTGGAGTGTCAGGAGGTGTGCCTAGAGTGTCAGAGGGTGTGCCTGGGGTGTGTCGGAGGTGTGCCAGGGTATCAGAGGTGCCTGGTGTCAGGGGTGTGCCTGGGGTGTAAGGGGTGACCTGGGGTGTCTGGAGTGTGCCTGGGAGTGTCAGAGGTGTGCCAGAGTGTCAGGGGTGTGCCTGGGGTGTCGGATGTGTGCACAGAGTGTCAGGATGTGTGCCTGGGACTATGGGAGTGTGCCTGGGGAGTGTCTGAGGTGTGCCTGGGAGTGTCAGAGGTGTGCCTGGGGCATCAGGGGTGTATCTGGGGAGTGTGTCAGGGGTGTGCCTGGGAGTGTCAGGGGTGTGACTGGAGTGTCGGAGGTGTGGAGTGTCAGAGGCGTGCCTGGGAGTGTGAGAGGGTGTGCCTGGGAGTGTCAGTGATGTGCCTGGGGTGTCGGCTGTGTGCCTGGGGAGTGTGGGAGTGTGCCTGGGCGTGTCGGAGGTGTTCTGAGGTGTGAGGTGCCTGGGTGTCAGGGGTGTGCAGAGTGTCAGTGTTCAGGGGTGTCAGGAGGGTGCCTGGGTGTCAGGGTGTGCCAGGGGTGTCAGGTGTGCCAGGGTGTCGGTGGGTGCGCAGGTGTCAGGTGTGCCTGGGGTGTGGGGTGTGCCAGGTGTCTGGGGTGTGCCTGGGGTGTGGGGTGTGCCTGGGGTGTCAGGGTGTGCAGGGGGTGTCAGTGGGTGCCTGGGGTGTCAGAGGTGTGCCTGGAAGTGTGGATGTGTGCCTGGGGCTGTCGGAGGTGTGCCTGGGAGTATCAGAGGTGTATCTGGGAGTGTCAGGGTGTTGCGTGGGGTGTCAGAGTTGTAACTGGGATTGTCGGAGGTGTGGCACCAGGGTGTCAGGGTGCCTGGGGAGTGTGGGGAGGTGTGCCTGGGGTGTCAGTGGTGTACTGGGGTGTGTCAGATGTGTGCCTGCAGGATGGTGGGACGTGTGCCTGGGCGTGTCGGGTGTTCTGGGGTGTCAGGGGTGTGTGCCAGGTGTTGGGGAGGTGTGCCTGGGGTGTCAGTGTGTGCCTGGGGGTGTCTGAGGTTGTGCCTGGGGTGTCAGGGGTGTGGCCTGGGGTGTCGGGAGGTGTGACTGGGAGTGTCAGGGGTGTGCCTGGGGTGTCAGAGGTGTGCCTGGGGTGTCAGAGGTGTGCCTGGGAATGTCGGAGGTGTACCAGGTATGGAGGTGTGCCTGGGGTGTTAGAGAGTTTTGGTAGTGTCAGGGAGTGCCAGGATTGTCAGAGTGTGCCTGGCAGAGTCAGGAGGTGTGCCTGGAGGTGTCAAGATGTGCCTGAAGTGTCAGGTGTGTCTGGGAGTGTCGGAGGTGTGCCTGGGAGTGTTAGAGGTGTGTCTTGGGGTGTCAGGGAGGTGTGCCTGGGATTGTCAGGGGGTGTGCCTGGGAGTGTCAGAGGTGTGCCTGGAGTGTCGGAGATGTGCCTGGGGAGTGTCAGAGGGTGCCTGGAGTGTCAGGTGGTGTGCCTGGGAGGTGTCAGAGTGTGCCTGGGGTGTAAGGTGTGCCTGGGAGTGTGTCTGGGGTGTGCATGGGGATTGTCAGAGGTGTGCCTGGGAGTGTCAGGGGTGTGCCAGGGGTGTCAGTGGAGTGCAAGGTGTCAGGAGGTGTGTCGGATGTGTGCCTGGGACTGTCAGTGTGCCTGGGAATGTCAGGTGTGCCTGGGGATATCAGTTATTTGCAAGTGTTGGAGGTGTTTTGGTGAGTGTCAGGGGTATGGTTGGAGTGTGCAGGTCAGGTGTGCCTGGAGTGTCAAGATGTGCCGGTGTCGGGGTGGCTCTGGGATTGTGGGGTGTGCACCAGGTGTTGGGGGTGTGCTTGGGGTGTCAGAGGTGTGCCTGGGATGTCAGAGTGTGCCTGGCAGTGTCAGAGGTGTGCCTGGAATGTCAGGAGATGTGCACCAGGATTGTCAGAGGTGTGTCTTAGAGTGTCAGGAGTGTGCCTGGGAGTGTCAGGTGTGACACAGGTGTCAGGTTAGCTGACAGGTGCAGGTGTGCCAGAGTTTCAGTGGTGTGCACAGGGTGTCAGGGGTGTGCAAGTTGGTCGGTGGTGTGCAGAGTGTCAGAGGTGTGCAGTGTCGGAGGTGTGCAGTTGTCTGGAGTGTGTGCCTGGGGTGTCAGGGGTGTGCTTGGGGTGCTGGGGTGTGCCTGGAGTGTCAGGGGTGTGCCTGGGAGTGTCGAGAGTATGCCTGGGGTGTCAGGGTGTGCACCAAGTGTCAGAGGTGTACCAAGTGTCAGAGGTGTACCTTGGAGTGTCTGGGGTTGTGCAAGTGTCAGGGGTGTGCCAGGGGTCAGTGGTGTGCCTGGAGGTGTCAGGGGTGTCACAGAGTGTCAGAGGTGTGCACAGAGGTGTCTGGGGTGTGCCAGGGGTGTGGGGTGTGCCAGGGGTGTGTGGGGTGTGCCTGGGTGTCAGAGGTGTGCCTGGGTGTCAGGTGCCTGGGGTGTCAGAGAATGCCTGGGGTGTCAGGTGTGCCTGGGGTGTGGGGTGTGCCTCAGGTGTCAGGTGTGCTTGGGGTGTCAGAGTGCCTGGGGTGTCAGAGGGGTGCCTGGGTGTCAGAGGTGCACCAGGGGTGTCAGAGGTGTGTGTGGGAGTGTCTGGGGTGTGCCTGGGGTGTCAGAGGTGTGCCTGGGAGTGTCAGAGGTGTGCCTGGGAGTGTCAGGGGTGTACCTGGGGGCGTCTGAGGTGTGCCTGGAAGAATCAGAGGTGTGCCAGGGGTGTCAGTGGAGTGCCTGGGTGTCAGGAGGTGTGCCTGCAGAGTGTGGGAGGTGTCAGAGGTGTGCCTGGGGTGTGGGGTGTCCAGGGGAGTATCAGAGGTGTGACTGGGGAGTGTCAGGGTGTGCCTGGGGTGTCAGAGTGCCTGGGGAGTGTCAGGGTGTGCAGGGTGTCTGGGGTTGCCTGGGGAGTGTCAGGTGGAGTGCCTGGGAGTGTCAGGTGTGCCTGGGGTGTCAGAGGTGTGCCTGGGGTTTCTGAGGGTGTGCCAGGGAGTGTGGGGTGTGCCAGGGTGTGTGGGGTGTGCCTGGAAGTGTCAGAGGTGTGCTGGGGAGTGTCAGGAGGTGTGCCTGGGTGTCAGAGATATGAATTCACGAGGTGTATAGTGTCTGTGGTGTGCCTCAGGTGTCAGAGGTGCTTGGGGTGTCAGAGTGCCTATGGTGTCAGAGTGCACCAGAGTGTCAGGTGCTAGGGTGTCAGAGGTGTGTGAGTGTCTGGGGTTGTCAGAGTTGTCAGGTGTGCCTGGGGTGTCAGAGGTGTGTGCTTGGGGTGTCGGGAGTTGTGCCTGGGACGTCTGAGGTGTGCCTGGAGAATCAGGGTGTGCCTAAGGTGTCAGAGGTGTGCCTGGGGTGTGGGAGTGTGCCAGGAGTATCAGAGGTGCCCAAGTGTCAGAGGTGTACCTGGGGTGTCAGACGTGTATCTGGGAGTGTCAGGGGTGTGCCAGGGCGTCAGGGGTGTGCCTGGGAGTGTCAGAGTGTGCCTGGGGAGTGTCAGAGGTGTGCATGAGTGTCTGAGGTGTGCCAGGGTGTGAAGTGTGTCAGTGGCGTGCAGGTGTCGGAGGTGTGCACCAGGTGTGTCAGAATGCTGAGGATGTCAGGGTGCTCAGTGTCAGAGGTGTGCCTGGGGAGTATCAGAGGTGTGTCTGGGAGTGTCAGGGGTGTATCTGGGAGTGTCAGGGTGTGCCTGGGAGTGTCAGAGTGTGCCTGGGGTGTGGAGGGGTTCTGGGAGTGTCAGAGGAGTACTACCTGGGAGTGTCAGAGGTGTGCAGCAGGTGTCAGGGTGTGCAGGGGTGTCGGTGGGTACACAAGTGTCAGAGGTGTGCCTAGGGTGTGGGGTGCAAGTGTCTGAGGTGTGCCTGGGGTGTCAGGAGGTGTGCAGGTGTCAGGTGTGCCAGGGTGTCGGTGGGTGCAAGTGTCAGGAGTGTGCTGCTGGGGTGTCAGATGTGTGCCTGGGACTATCGGAGGTGGCTCTGAGTTATCTGAGGTATGCCTGGGGGTGTCAGAGGTGTGCCTGGTTGTCAGAGGTGTATCTGGGAGAATCAGGTGTGCATGGGAGTGTCAGGGGTGTGGCACAGGGGTGTGGAGGTGTGCCTGGTGTCAGAGGTGCCTGGGAGTGTGAGGGGTGTGCCTGGGGTGTCAAGTGTGCCTGGGGTGTCAGATGTGCCTGGGGTGTGGGGCATGCCTGTGTCAGGAGGATCCAGGTGTCAGAGGTGTGCCTGGGGAGTGTTGGGGTGTGCCTGGGTGTCAGATGTGTCCCAGGTGTGGGGTTGGTGCAGGTGTCAGGGTTGGCTGGGGTGTCGAGGTTGTGGAGTGGTTGTCAGGAGGTGCCTGGGGTGTCAGGGTGTGCAGGTGTCAGGTGTGTCTGGGAGTGTCAGGTGTGCCTAGGTGTCAAGGTGTGCCTGGGGGTGTCAGGTGTTTCAGGGAGGTCAGAGGTGTGGCTGGGACTGTCAGGGGTGTGCCTGGAGTGTCAGGGGTGTGCCTGGGAGTGTCGGAGGTGCTGAGAGTGAAGGTGCCCAAGTGTCAGAGGTGTGCACCAGGATTATCAGAGGTGTACCTGGGAATATCAGTGCCTGGGAATATCAGGTTGTACCTGGGGAGTGTCAGAGTGTTCTCAAGGTGTGCAGTGCCTGGGATTGTCAAGGTGTGCCTGGCAGTGTCAGAGGTGTGCCTGGACGTGTCAAAGATGTGCCTGGAGTGTCAGAGGTGTGTCTGGGGTGTCGGAGGTGTGCTGGAAGTGTTAGATGTGTGCAGGTGTCAGGGTGTGCCTGAGGTTGTCAGAGTTAGTGTCAGAGGTGTCAGGTGTCAGGATGTGCAGGTGTCAGGTGCCTAGGTGTCGGTGGTGCCAGGGTGTCAGTGGTGCCTGGGAGTCTCAAGGTTGTGCCTGGGGTTTCAGAGTTGCCCTGGATATCAGTTGTCTAGGATATCAGGAGTGTGCCTGGTGGTGTCGTGCAGGTGTTGGAGGTGATCAGGGGTGGAGCGGAGGTGCCTAGGAGTGTCAGGAGGTGTACCTGGAGGTGTCAGGAGGTGTGCCAGGTGTCAGGGGTGTGCCAGGTGTCAGTGGAGTGCAGGTGGTGTCAGTGGGTGCCTGGGTGTCAGAGGTGTGCCTGGTGGTCTCAGGGTGTGCCGGGAGTGTCAGGTGGGTGCCTGGGGTGTCAGATGTGTGCCTAGGTGTCAGGGGTGTGCCTGTCAGGGTGTGTCTGGTGGTGTCGGGGTGTGTCAGGGGTGTGACTGAGTGTCAGGTGTGTCACAGGGTCAGAGGTTGGCACAGGTGTCAGTGGTGTGCCTGGGTGTCGGAGGTGTGCCAGGGTGTGGTGTGTGTCTGAGAGGTGTCGGGTGAGACCTGGTGTCAGGAGTGTGCCAGGTCAAGGTGTGCCTGGGGTTGTCAGGGGTGTGCCTGGGGGTGACTGGGGTGCCTGGGGAGTGTCAGGGGTGTGCCTGGCAGTGTCAGAGGTGGCTGGGAGTGTCAGGGTGTGCCTGGGAGTGTCAGAGGGATTGCCTGGGAGTGTCAGGGGTGTGCCTTGGGTGTCTGGGTGTGCCTGGGGTGTGAGGGGTGTGCCTGGGGTGTCTGGGGTGTGCAAGTGTCAGGGTGTGGGGTGTCAGGGTGTGCAGGGGTGTCAGTGGAGTGCCTGGGGTGTCGGAGGTGTGCACCAGAGTGTCGGATGTGTGCCTGGGACTATCAGGTGTGCCTGGGGTATCTGAGGTGTGCCTGGGGTGTCAGAGGTGGGGTATCAGAGTGTGTCTGGAGAACCAGGGGTGTGCATGGGGTGTCAGGGTGTGTGGCTGGGGAGTGTCGGAGGTGTGGCTGGGGGTGTCAGAGGAGTACCTGGGAGTGAAGGTGTGCCTGGGAGGTGTCAGTGATGTGCCTGGGAGTGTCAGATGTGTGCCTGGAGTGTCAGACGTGTGCCTGGGCGTGTCAGGTGTTCCTGAGGTGTCAGAGGTGTGCAAGTGTTAGAGTGTGCCTGGGGTGTCAGATGTGTGCCTGGGGTGTCTGGGGTGTGCCTGGGCGTGTCAGGTGTGTGACTGGGAGTGTCGGAGGTGTAAATGGGGAGTGTCAGAGGTGCCTGGAGGTGTCAGAGGTGTGCCTGGGAGTATCAGAGGTGTGTCTGGGAGTGTCAGGGGTGTGCCTGGGAGTGTCAGAGGTGTGTGGGAGTGTCAGGAGGTGTTTCAGAGAGTCAGAGGTGTAGCTGGGAGTGTCAGAGGTGTGCCTGGGTGTCAGGGGTGTGCCTGGGGTGTCGGAGGTGTGCCTGGAGTTTCAGAGGTGTGCCTGAGTGTTGGGGGTGTGCCAGGGGTGTCAGTGGGTGCCTGGGGTGTCAGGTGTGCAGGTGTCTGGGGTGTGCAGGTGTGGGGTGTGCCTGGGTGTCAGTGGCGTGCCTGGGTGTGGGAGGTGTGCCTGGGGTGTCGGAGAATGCCTGGGTGTCAGGGGTGTGCCTGGGGTGTCAGAGGTGTGCCTGGGGTGTTCAGAGGGTGTCTGGGAGTGTCAGGGGTGTGTCTGGAGTGTCAGGGTGTGCCTGGGGTGTCAGAGGTGTGCCAGGGGTGTCGGAGGTGTGCCTAGGGGTGTCAGAGGTGTGCCTGGGAGTGTCAGGTGTGCCGGGGGTATCAGAGGGTTGCCAAGTGTCAGAGGTGTCCTGGGGTATCAGGCGTGGTCTGGAGTGTCAGGGGTGCATGGGTGTCAGGGGTGGACAGAGTGTCAGGGTGTGGCTGGGGTGTCAGGAGTTGGCAGGTGTCAGGAGGTGTGCCTGGGGTGTCTGTGTGCCAGGTGTGGGGTGTGCCTGGAGTGTCAGTGGCGTGCCTGGGTGTCGGAGGTGTGCCTGGGAGTGTCAGAATGCCTGGAGTGTCAGAGGTGCTCAGGTGTCAGAGGTGTACCTGGGGTATCAGAGTGTATCTGGGAGTGTCAGGGTGTATCTGGGAGTGTCAGGGGTGTGCCTGGGAGTGTCAGAGGTGCCCTGGAGTGTCAGAGGTGTTCTGGGAGTGTCAGAGAGTGCCTGGGGTGTCAGGAGGTGCACCAGGTGTCAGGTGTGCAAGTGTCAGTGGAGGCCTGGGGTGTCAGGGTGTGCCTGGGGTGTGGGGTGTGCCTGGGGTCAGGGGTGGCAGGTTGTCAGTGTGCTGAGTGTGGGACGTGTGCCGGGGTGTCGGGTGTTCTGGGGTGTCAGGGGTGCAAGGGTGTTGGGGTGTGCCTGGGGTTTCAGATGTGTGCCTGGAGACTATGGAGGTGTGCCTGGGGTATCTGGGGTATGCCTGGGGAGTGTCAGGTGTGCCTGGGGTGTATCAGAGGTGTATCTGGGAGAATCAGGGGTGTGCGTGGGAGTGTCAGGGAGTGTGGCTGGGGTGTCGGAGGTGTGGCTGGGGAGTGTCAGAGGTGTACCTGGGGAGTGTGAGAGGTGTGCCTGGGGTGTCAGTGATGTGCCTGGGAGTGTCAGATGTGTGCCTGGGGTGTGAGACGGCCTGGGCGTGTCAGGTGTTCCTGAGAGTGTCAGAGGTGCCAGTGTTAGAGTGTGCCTGGGAGTGTCAGATGTGTGCCGAGTGGGGTGTGCCTGGGTGTCCAGGGGTGTGACTGGGGAGTGTCGGAGGTGTGAATGGGGTGTCAGGGAGGTGCAGGGAGTGTCAGAGGTGTGCCTGGGGTATCAGAGGTGTGTCTGGGAGTGTCAGGTGTGCCTGGGGTGTCAAGGTGTGCCTGGAGTGTCGGAGGTGTTTCAGGGGAGAGTCAGAGGAGTGGCTGGGACTGTCAGAGGTGTGCCTGGGAGTGTCGGGGTGTGCCTGGGAGTGTCGGAGGTGTAACTGGGAGTGTCAGAGGGTACCTGGGAGTGTCAGAGGTGTGCCTGGGGAGTATAAGAGGTGTGCCTGAATATAGGTGTGCCAGAATATCAGGTGTGCGGAGTGTCAGAGTGTTCCTGGAGTGTCACAGGGGTGCATGGGATTGTCAGGGGTGTGCACGGGGTGTCAGAGGTGGTGCCAGTGTCAAGATGTGCCTGAGTGTCAGAGGTGTGTCTGGAGGTGTCAGGTGTGTGGGTGTGGGGTGTGCTTGGGGTGTCAGGGTGTGCCTGGGATTGTCAGGGGTGTACCTGGGGGTATCAGAGGTGTGTCTGGGAGTGTCAGAGTGCACCTGGGGTGTCAGAGTGTGCCTGGGAGTATCAGAGTGTGTCTGGAGTGTCAGAGTGTGTCTTCTGGGAGTGTCAGGGGTGTGCCAGTGTCAAGTGAACCAGGGGTGTCAGGTGTGCCAAGTGTCAGGGGTGTGCCTGGGAGTGTCAGGGATGTACCAGGGGTGTCAGTGGGTGCAGTGTCAGGTGTGCCTGGGGTTTCGAGATGTGTGCCTGGGACTATCAGTGTGCAGAGGTGTCTGAGGTATGCCAGAGTGTCAGAGGTGTGCCTGGGGTGTCAGGGTGTATCTGGGAGAATCAGGGGTGTGCGTGGGGTGTCAGGGGTGTGACTGGGGTGTCGGAGGTGTGGCTGGGGAGTGTCAGAGGTGCCTGGGAGTGTGAGAGGTGTGCCTGGGGTGTCAGTGATGTGCCTGGGGTGTCAGATGTGTGCCTGGGGTGTGGGACGTATGCCTGGGCGTGTCAGGGTGTTCCTGGGGTGTCAGAGGTGTGCCTGGGAGTGTTGGAGGTGTGCCTGGGGTGTCAGATGTGCAAGTGTCTGGGGTGTGCCTGGTGTCAGGGTGCAGCTGGGAGTGTCGGAGGTGTAAGTGGGGTGTCAGAGTGCCTGGGTGTCAGAGGTGTACCTGGGGTATCAGGTGTATCTGGGAGTGTCAGGGGTGTGCCTGGGAGTGTCAAGGTGTGCCTGGGGGTGTCAGGTGTTTCAGGAGAGTCAGAGGAGTAGCTGGGACTGTCAGAGGTGTGCCTGGGAGTGTCAGAGGTGTGCATGGGAGTGTCGGAGTGTGGCTGGGTGTCAGAGGTACCTGGAGTGTCAGGGGTGTGCCTGGGAGTATCAGGGTGTGCCTGGGAATATCGGAGGTGTGCCTGGGAATATCGGAGGTGTACCTGGTGTCAGAGGTGTTCTGAGTGTCACAGGGTGCCTGGGATTGTCAGAGGTGCGTGGCAGTGTCAGAGGTGTGCCTGAAAGTGTCAAGATGTGACTTGAGTGTCAGAGGTGTGTCTGGGGGGTGTCAGGTGTGCCTGGGGTGTGAGGTGTGTAGGTGTCAGAGGTGTGCAAGGGTTGTCAGAGTTGTGTCCTGTCAGAGGTGTATCTGGGGTGTCAGAGGTGCCTGGGGGTGTCAGAGGTGTACCTGGGAACATCAGAGGTGTATCTGGGGTATGGGTGTATCTGGGGTGTCAGTGCCATGGGGTGCAGGGGAGTGTGGGGTGTCAGGTGTACCTGGGGAGTGTCAGAGGTGTGCACAGCAGAGTGTCAGGTGTGCCAGGGTATCAGAGGTGCCTGGGTGTCAGGGGTGTGCCTGGGGTATCAGACGTGTGTCTGGGGTGTCAGGTTGTGCCTGGAGGTGTCAGGGATGTAGCTGGGTGTCAGGGTGTGGCTGGGAGTGTCAGAGGTGTGCCTGGGGAGTGTCAGGAGGTGTTTCGGGAGTCAGAGGGTAGCTGGGACTGTCAGAGGTGTGCACCTGGGAGTGTCGGTGTGCCTGTAGTGTCGGAGGTGTAGCCAGAGTGTCAGAGGGATGCCTGGGGAGTGTCAGAGGTGTGCAGATGTATAAGGTGTACCTGGGAATATCGGAGGTGTGCCTGGGGAATATCAGAGTGTGCCTGGGGAGTGTCAGTGTGTTCCTGGGGTGTCACAGTGCCTGGGTTGTCAGGGGTGCAGTGTCAGGGTGTGCCTGGAGTGTCAGATGTTGCCTGGGAGTGTCAGAGGTGGCAGGTGTGGGAGTGTGCCTGGGGTGTTAGGGGTGTGCTTGGTGTGGAGGTGTGCCTGGGATGTGGAGATTGCCAGGGGGAGTGTGTCTGGGTGTTGGGGAGGTGCCTGGGGTGTCAGAGGTGTACCTGGGGTTGTCAGAGTGTATCTGGGAGTCAGGGGTGTATGTGGGAGTGTCAGGGGGTGTGCCTGGGGGTGTCAGAGGTGAACCGGGGAGTGTCGGAGGTGCCTAGGAGTGTCAGAGGTGTGCCTGGAGGTGTCAGGGATGTGCCAGGGAGTGTCAGTGGAGCACCTGGGAGTGTCGGAGGTGTGCCTGGGGTGTCGGATGTGTGCCTGGGACTATCGGAGGTGTGCCTGGGAGTATCTGAGGTGTGCACTGAGGTGTCAGAGGTGTGCCTGGGGCATCAGAGGTGTATCTGGGAAGACCAGGAGTTGTACGTAGAGTGTCAGGGGTGGAACTGGTGTCAGGAGTGGCTGGGAGTGTCAGGGTACCTGGGGTGAGAGGTGTGCCTGGGTGTCGGTGATGTGCCTGGGAGTGTCAGATGTGTGCCTGGGGTGTCAGACGTGTGCCTGGGCGTGTCGGAGGTGTTCTGGGAGTGTCAGAGGTGTGCCTGGGGAGTGTTGGGGTGTGCCTGGGGTGTCAGATGTGTGCCTGGGGTGTCTGGGGTGCCTGGGCGTGTCAGGTGTGTAACTGTGGAGTGTCGGAGGTGTAAATGGGGAGTGTCAGAGGTACCTGGGGTGTCAGGGTGTGCCTGGGGTATCAGAGGTGTATCTTGGAAGTGTCAGGGTGTGCCAGTGTCAGAGGTGTACACTGGGAGTGTCGAGATGTTTCAGAGAGTCAGGTGGCTGGGAGTGTCAGGTGTGCAAGTGTCAGGGTGGCATGGAGTGTCAGGTGGTGTACCTGGGGTGTCAGGAGGTGTGCAGAGTGTTGGGGGTGCCAGGGGTGTCGAGTGGAGTGCCTGGAGTGTCAGGTGGCTGGGGTGTCTGGGGGTGTACCGGGGGTGTAAGAGGTGTGCCTGGAGGTGTCAGTGGCGTGCCTGGGGTGTCAGGTGTGCCTGGGGTGTCAGAGAAATGCCTGGGAGTGTCAGGTGTGCCTGGGGAGTGTCAGAGGTGTGCCTGGGGATTATCAGAGGTGTGTCTGGGTGTGGGGGTGTCTCTGAGTGTCAGGGGTGTGCCTGCAAGTGTCAGAGGTGTGCCAGGTGTCAGGTGTGCAAGAGTGTGGGAGGTGTGCAGGTGTCAGGTGTGCAGGGGTGTCAGAAGTGCACTGAGGTGGTCAGGAGGTGTGCAAGGTTGTCAGACGTGTGTCTGGAGTGTCAGGTTGGTGCCTGGGGTGTCAGGGTGTGACTGGGTCAGGGTTGTGAGCTGGGGTGTCAGGGTGTGCCTGGGGTGTCAGTGTGCCTGGGGTGTCTGGGGTGTGCCAGGGGTGTGGGGTGTGCCTGGAGTGTCAGTGTGGCGTGCCTGGGTGTCGGAGGTGTGCCTGGGGTGTCAGAGAAATGCCTGGTGTCAGAGGTGTGCCTCAGGTGTCAGAGGTGTGCCTGGGGAGTATCAGAGGTGTGTCTGGGGTGTCAGGGGTGTCTGGGAGTGCAGGGATGTGTACAGCAGGTGTCAGGGTGTGCCTGGAGTGTCAGAGGTGTTCTGGGGTGTCAGAGGGGTACCTGCAGGGTGTGTGCACAGGGTGTCAGAGTGTGCCAGGGTTTGTCAGTGGAGATGACACTGGGGAGTGTCAGGAGGTGTGCCTGAGTGTAGGGTGTGCAGGGTGTGCTGGGGTGTGCCTGGGGTGTCAGAGGGTGTGCCTGGAGTGGGGACGTATGCTGGGCGTGTGGAGGTGTTCCTGGGAGTGTCAGGGTGTGCCTGGGGGTGTTGGGGGTGTGCCGGGTTTCAGATGTGTACCTGGGAGCTATCGGAGGTGTGCCTGGGGAGTATCTGGTATGCCGGGAGTGAGTGTGCACAGGATTATCAGAGGTGTAGGGAGAATCAGGGGTGTGCATGGGTGTCAGGGGCTGGGGTGTCGGAGGTGGGACAGGGGTGTCAGAGGTGTGAGGTGTGCAGGGGTGTGGTGATGTGCCTGGGGAGTGTCAGATGTGTGCCTGGGGTGTGGGACGTATGCCTGGGCGTGTCGGAGGTGTTCCTGGGGAGTGTCAGAGGTGTGCCTGGGAGTGTTGGGGTGTGCCTGGGAAGTGTCAGATGTGTGCCTGGGGGTGTCTGGGGTGTGCCTGGGGTGTCAGGGTGTGTAACTGAGTTGTCGGAGGTGTAAATGGGGAGTGTCAGAGGAGTACCTGGCGAGTGTCAGGGTGCCTGGGGTATGAGATTGTATCTGGGAGTGTCAGGGGTGTACCTGGGGTGTCAAGGTGCCTGGGAGTGTGGAGGGAGAGTCAGAGGTAGCTGGGACTGTCAGAGGTGTGCACCAGGTGTCAGGGGTGTGCCTGGGAGTGTCAGGTGTGACTGGGGTGTCAGAGGTGCACAGGTGTCAGGGTGTGCCTGGAGGTGTAGGGTGCCTGGGATGTCAGGAGGTGTGCCTGGATATCAGGAGGTGTGCCTGGGAGTGTCAGAGGTGTTCCTGGGGTGTCTGGGGGTGCCTGGGATTGTCAGGGGTGTGCCTGGCAGTGTCAGGGTGTGCCTGGAGGTGTCAAGATGTGCCTGGGGTGTCAGGGGTGTATCTGGGGAGTGTCGGAGGTGTGCCTGGGAGTGTTAGAGGTGTGGGGAGTGTCAGAGGTGTACCTGGGATTGTCAGAGGTGTACCTGGGGAGTATCAGAGGTGTCTGGGGTGTCAGAGGTGCCTGGGAGTGTCAGTGTGCACGAGTGTCAGAGGTGTGTCTGGGAGTGTCAGGGGTGTCTTGGGAGTGTCAGGGTGTGCCTGGGAGTGTCAGGTGTTTCAGTGAGGTCAGAGGTGGCTGGGACTGTCAGAGGTGTGCAAGTGTCAGGGGTGTGCCTGAGGTGTCAGGAGGTGTGACACAGGGGTGTCAGGAGGTGCCTGGGGTGTCAGGTGTGCCTGGGTGTCAAGGTGTGCCTGGGATATCAGGAGGTGTGCCGGGGATATCAGGTGTGCCTGGAGTGTCAGAGGTGTTCCTGGGGAGTGTCACAGGAGTACCTGGGATTGTCAGGGTGGCAGTGTCAGAGGTGTGCCTGAAAGTGTCAAAGATGTACCTGGGAGTGTCAGAGGTGTATCTGGGGAGTGTCAGGTGTGCCAGGATTAGAGGTGTGCTTGGGGTGTCAGGGGTGTGCCTGGGATTGTCAGAGGTGGCCTTAGGTGTCAGAGGTGTGTCTGGGGTGTGGGGTGCACCTGGAGTGTCAGAGGTGTGCCGGTGTCAGGAGGTGTGTCTGGGAGTGTCAGAGTGTATCTGGGGAGTGTCAGGGTGTGCCTGGGAGTGTCAGAGAGGTGAACCCGGGGTGTCGGAGGTGCCTAGGAGTGTCAGAGGTGTGCCTGGGGTGTGGGGTGTGCCAGGGGTATCAGAGGGTACCTGAGTGTCAGAGGTGTGCCACAGGGTATCAGACGTGTGTTGGGAGTGTCAGGGGTGTGCAGGGGTGTCAGGGATGTGACTGGGAGTGTCAGGGTGTAACTGGGAGTGTCAGAGTGTGCAAGTGTCAGGAGGTGTTTCAGGGAGAGTCAGAGGAGTGGCTGGGACTGTCAGAGGTGTGCCTGGGAGTGTCAGGGTGTGCCTGGAGTGTCGGAGGTGTGACAGGGTGTCAGGTGCAAGAGTGTCAGAGTGGCACAGGGGTATAAAGGTGTGCCTGGGGATATCAGGTGTGCCTGGGATATCGGAGGTGTGCACCAGGTGTCAGAGGTGTTCTGGGGAGTGTCACAGGAGTGCCTGGGATTGTCAGAGGTGGCTGTCAGAGGTGTGCCTGGAAGTGTCAAAGATGTGCCTGGGGAGTGTCAGGGTGTATCTGGGAGTGTCGGAGGTGTGCCTGGAGTGTTGGGGTGTGCTTGGGGTGTCAGAGGTGGCCTGGGATTGTCAGAGGTGTACCTGGAGGTATC
This sequence comes from Homarus americanus, assembly GCF_018991925.1. Taxonomy (NCBI): domain Eukaryota; kingdom Metazoa; phylum Arthropoda; class Malacostraca; order Decapoda; family Nephropidae; genus Homarus; species Homarus americanus. Next base: position 20,634 of record NW_024751498.1, read on the forward strand.
AGAGGTGTATCTGGAGTGTCAGAGGTGCACCTTGTCAGAGGTGTACCTGAGAGTATCAGAGGTGTATCTGGGAGAGTCAGGGAGGTGTATGTGGGAGTGTCAGGGTGTGCCTGGGATTCAGAGGTGAACCCGGGAGTGTCGGAGGTGTGCCTGAGGTGTCAGAGGTGTGCCTGGGAGTGTCAGGGATGTGCAGGAGTGTCAGTGGAGTGCCTGGGGTGTCGGAGGTGTGCAGAGTGTCGGATGTGTGCCTGGGACTATCAGGGGTGTGCCTGGGGAGTATCTGAGGTGTGCCTGAGTGTCAGAGGTGTGCCTGGGAGCATCAGAGGTGTATCTGGGAGAACCAGGGTGTGCATCGGAGTGTCAGGGTGTGGCTGGGGAGTGTCGGAGGTGTAACTGGGGAGTGTCAGAGGAGTGCCTGGGGTGTGAGAGGTGTGCCTGGGGTGTCAGTGATGTGCCTGGGGTGTCAGATGTGTACCTGGGAGTGTCAGACGTGTGCCTGGGCGTGTCAGGTGTTCCTGAGAGTGTCAGAGGTGTGCCTGGGAGTGTTAGGGTGTGCCTGGGAGTGTCAGATGTGTTCCTGGGAGTGTCTGGGGTGTGCCCTGGGCGTGTCAGGTGTGTGGCTGGAGTGTCGGAGGTGTAAATGAGTGTCAGAGAGTACCTGGGAGTGTCAGGGTGTGCCTGGGGATTATCAGGGGTGTCTGGGAGTGTCAGGTGTTCTCAGAGTGTCAGAGGTGTGCCTGGGTGTCGGAGGTGTTTCAGAGAGTCAGGAGTGGCTGGTGTCAGAGGTGTACCTGGGAGTGTCAGGGGTGTACTGGGAGTGTCGGAGGTGTACCTGGGAGTGTCAGAGGGTGTGCCTGGGAGTGTTGGGGGTGTGCCAGGGGTGTCAGTGGAGTGCCTGGGGTGTCGGAGGTGTGCCTGGGGTGTCTGGTGTGCCAGGGGGTGTGGGAGGTGTGCCTGGAGTGTCAGTGCGTGCCTGGGGATGTCGGAGGTGTGCCTGGGGTGTCAGAGGAATGCCTGGGGTGTCAGGGGTGTGCCTGGGGGTGTCAGGGTGTGCCTGGGTATCAGAGGTGTACTGGAGTGTCAGGGTTTGTCTCTGGGGAGTGTCAGGGGGTGTACCTGGAAGTGTCAGGGTGCCAGGGTGTCAGGTGTAAGTGTCAGAGGTGTGCCTGGGTGTCGGAGGTGTACCAGGGGTGTCAGTTGTGGGGAGGTGTGCCTGGGGTATCAGACGTGTATCTGGGGAGTGTCAGGGGTGTGCCTGGGAGTGTCAGGGGTGTGACTGGGAGTGTCAGGGGTGTGACTGGGAGTGTCAGAGGTGTGCCGGGGTGTGGGGTGTGCCTGGGAGTGTCTGGGGTGTGCCAGAGTGTGAGAGGTGTGCCAGGAGTGTCAGTGGCGTGCCTGGGAGTGTCGGAGGTGTGCCTGGGGTGTCAGAGAAATGCCTGGGGGTGTCAGAGGTGTGCCTCAGGTGTCAGAGGTGTACCTGGGAGTATCAGAGGTGTATCTGGGAGTGTCAGGGGTGTATCTCTGGGAGTGAGGGATGTCGCAGGGGTGTCAGAGGTGTACCCTAGTGTCGGAGGTGTTCTGAGAGTGTCAGAGGGAGTACCTGGGTGTCAGAGGTGTACCTGGGAGTGTCAGGGGTGTGCCAGGGAGTGTCAGTGGAGTACCTGGGGTGTCAGAGGTGTGCCTGGGAGTGTAAGGGTGTGCCTGGGAGTGTCTGAGGGTGTGCCTGGGGTGTCAGAGGTGTGCCTGGGGTGTGAGACGTATGCCTGGGCGTGTCGGGTGTTCCTGGAGTGTCAGAGGTGTACCAAGAGTGTTAGAGGGGTGTGCACCGGGAGTTTCGAGTGTGCCTGAAACTATCGGAGGTGTGCAGGGTATCTGAGGTATGCCTGGGAGTGTCAGGAGTTGTGCCTGGGAGTATCAGAGGTGTATCTGGAGGAATCAGGGGTGTGCATTGGGTGTCAGGAGGTGTGTACTGGGGTGTCGGAGGTGCTTTGGGGTGTCAGAGGTGTACCTGGGAGTGTGAGAGGTGTGCCTGGGGTGTCAGTGATGTGCACGGGGTGTCAGATGTGCCTGGGGTGTGAGACATGCCTGGGCGTGTCGAGGTCCTGAGTGTCAGAGGTGTACGCGAGTGTTAGAGGTGTACCCTGGAGTGTCAGATGTGTGCCTGGGAGTGTCTGGGGTGGCCTGGAGTGTCAGGGGTGTAACTGGGAGTCAGAGGTGTAAATGGGAGTGTCAGAGGTGTACCTGGGAGTGTCAGAGGTGTACCTGGGGTATCAGAGGTGTATGCAAGGTGTCAGGGGTGTGCAGGAGTGTCAAGGTGTGCACAGGGTGTCAGGGGTGTTTCAGGGAGAGTCAGAGGAGTGGCTGGGATGTCAGAGGGTGTGCCTGGGGTGTCAGGGGTGTGCCTGGGGAGTGTGTCGGAGGTGTGCACTGGGAGTGTCAGAGGGTACCTGGGATTGTCAGAGGTGTGCCTGGCAGTGTCAGAGGTGTACCTGGAAGTGTCAAAGATGTGCCTGGGGTGTCAGGGGGTGTATCTGGGAGTGTCGGAGGCCTGGGAGTGTTAGAGTTGTGCCCAAGTGTCAGAGGTGTGCCTGGGATTGTCAGAGGTGTACCTGGGAGTATCAGAGGTGTATCTGGGGTGTCAGAGGTGCACCTGGGAGTCAGAGGTGTGCCTGGGAGTATCAGAGGGTGTGTCTGGGGTGTCAGGGGTGTATCTGGGGTGTCAGGGGTGTGCCTGGGGTGTCAGAGGTGAACCCAGGGGTGTCGGAGGGTGTGCCTAGGGTGTGGGTGCCTGGGAGTGTGTCAGGGATGTGCCAGGGGTGTGGTGGGTACTGGGGGTGTCGGAGGTGTACCTGGGAGTTTCGAATGTGTGCCTGGAACTATCGGAGGTGTGCCGGAGTATCTGAGGTATACCTGGGAGTGTCAGAGGTGTGCCTGGGGTATCAGAGGTGTATCTGGGAGAATCAGGGTGTGCATTGGGGTGTCAGGGTGTAACTGGGGAGTGTCGGGTGTGGCTGGGGTGTCAGAGGGTACCTGGGGTGTGAGGTGTGCCTGGGTGTCAGTGATGTGCCTGGGAGTGTCAGATGTGCATGGGTGTGGGAGGACCTGGGCGTGTCGGAGGTGTTCCTGAGGTGTCAGAGGTGTGCCTGGGGTGTTGGGGTGTGCCTGGGGTGTCGAGATGTGCCTGGGGTGTGGGTGGCCTGGGAGTGTCAGGGGTGTGGCTGGGGGTGTCGGAGGTGTAAATGGGAGTGTCAGAGGAGTACCTGGGAGTGTCAGAGGTGTACCTGGGAGTATCAGAGGTGTATCTGGGAGTGTCAGGGGTGTACCTGGGAGTGTCAAAGGTGTACCTGGGAGTGTCGGAGGTGTTTCAGGGAGAGTCAGAGGAGTAGCTGGGACTGTCAGAGGTGTACCTGGGAGTGTCAGGGGTGTACCTGGGGTGTCGGAGGTGTGGCTGGGTGTCAGAGGGTGCAGGAGTGTCAGGGAGGTGTGCCGGATGTCAGGAGGTGTGCCTGGGAATATCGGAGGTGTACCTGGGGAATATCGGAGGTGTACCTGGGGAGTGTCAGAGGGGTGTTCCTGGGAGTGTCACAGGAGTACTGGGATTGTCAGAGGTGTACCTGGCAGTGTCAGAGGTGTACCTGAAGTGTCAAAGATGTACTGGGAGTGTCAGAGGTGTATCTGGGAGTGTCGGAGGTGTGACCTGGGGTGTTAGAGGTGTGCTTGGGAGTGTCAGAGGTGTACCTGGGATTGTCAGAGGTGTGCCTGGGAGTGTCAGAGGTGTATCTGGGGTGTCAGAGGTGCGCAGGTGTCAGAGGTGTGCCTGGGGTGTCAGAGGTGTATCTGGGAGTGTCAGGGTGTATCTGGGAGTGTCAGGGGGTGTGGGAGGTGTCAGAGGTGAACCTGGGAGTGTCGGAGGTGTACCTAGGGTGTCAGAGGTGTACCCAAGTGTCAGGAGGTGTACCAGGGGTATCAAGTACCTGGGAGTGTCAGAGGTGTACCTGGGAGTATCAGACGTATCAGGATGTCAGGGGTGTACCTGGGGGTGTCGGAGGTGTAACTGGGAGTGTCAGAGGATGTACCTGGGAGTGTCAGTGGGTACCTGGGAGTGTCGGAGGTGTGCCTGGGGTTTCGGAGATGTGTGCCTGGGACTATCGGAGGTGTACTGGGGAGTATCTGGGGTATGCCTGGAGATTGTCAGAGGGTGTACCTGGGAGTATCAGAGGTGTATCTGGGAGGAGAACCTGGGGTATCAGACGTGTATCTGGGAGTGTCAGGGGTGTACCAGGGGTGTCAGGGGTGTAACTGGGAGTGTCCAGGGGGTGTAACTGGGAGTGTCAGAGGTGTACCTGGGAGTGTCCAGAGGTGTACCTGGGAATTGTCTGAGGAATTGTGTACCGAAGTAGCCAAGAGGTGTACCTGGAAGTGTCAGTAGCGTACCTGGGAGTGTCAGGAGGTGTACCTGGGAGTGTCAGAGAAATACCTGGGAGTGTCAGAGGTGTACCTCCAGTGTCAGAGGTGTGCGGGAGTATCAGGGGTGTATCTGGGAGTGTCGGGGGGTGTACCTGGGGTGTCAGGGTGTACCTGGGTGTCGGAGGTGTTCTGGGGTGTCAGAGGTACCTGGGGTGTCCAGAGGTGTGCCTGGGGTGTCGGGGTGTACCGGGAGGTGTCAGTGGGTACCTGGGAGTGTCAGAGGAATTGTACCTGGGGTGTAAGGGGTGGCCTGGGGTGTCTGAGGTGTACCTGGGAGTGTCAGAGGTGTACCTGGGAGTGTCAGGGAGTGCAAGTGTCAGTGCAGTACCTGGGAGTGTCGGGAGGTGTACCTGGGAGTGTTGACTGTGTACCTGGAACTATCGGAGGTGTACCTGGGAGTATCTGAGTATACCTGGGGAGTGTCAGAGGTGTACCTGGGGTATCAGGGAATTGTATCTGGGAGAATCAGGGGTGTACGGCTGGGAGTGTCAGGGTGTAACTGGGAGTGTCCCGGAGGTGTAACTGGGAGTGTCAGAGGAGTACCTGGGAGTGTGAGAGAGGTGTACCTGGGAGTGTCGGTGATGTACCTGGGAGTGTCAGATGTGTACCTGGGAGTGTGAGGGCATACTCCTGGGCGTGTCAGGAGGTGTTCCTGAGAGTGTCAGAGGTGTACCTGGGAGTGTTAGAGGTGTACCTGGGAGTGTCAGATGTGTACCTGCAAGGGTGTCTGGAGTGTACCTGGGAGTGTCAGGGGTGTAACTGGGAGTGTCGGAGGTGTAAATGGGAGTGTCAGAGGAGTACACCAGAGGTGTCAGAGGTGTACCTGGGAGTATCAGAGAGGTGTATCTGGGAGTGTCAGGGGGTGTACCTGGGAGTGTCAAAGGAGGTGTACCTGGGAGTGTCGGAGGTGTTTCAGGGAGAGTCAGAGGTAGCTGGGACTGTCAGAGGTGTACTGGGAGTGTCCAGGGTGTACCTGGGAGTGTCGGAGGGTGTAACTGGGAGTGTCAGAGGAGTACCTGGGAGTGTCAGAGGTGTACCTGGGGTATAGCAGAAGGTGTACCTGGGAATATCCCGGAGGTGTACCTGGGAATATCGGAGGTGTACCTGGGAGTGTCAGAGGTGTTCCTGGGAGTGTCACGGTACAGGATTGTCAGAGGTGGCCTGAGGTGTCCAGGGAATTGTACCTGAGAGGTGATGTCAAAGATGGCCTGGGAATTGTCCAGAGGGTGTATCTGGGAGTGTCGGAGGTGTACCTGGGAGTATTAGAGGTGTACTTGGGAGTGTCCAAGAGAGGTGTACCTGGGATTTGTCAGAGGTGTACCTGGGAGTATCAGAGGTGTATCTGGGAGTGTCAGGGGTGCACCTGGGAGTGTCAGAAAGGTGTACCTGGGAGGTATCAGAAGTGTATCTAGAGTGTCAGGGGTGTATCTGGGAGTGTCAGGGGGTGTACCTGGGAGTGTCAGAGGTGAACCCGGGAGTGTCGGAGGTGTACCTAGGAGTGTCAGAGGTGTACCTGGGAGTGTCGGAGGTGTACCAGGGAGTATCAGAGGAGTACCTGGGAGTGTCAGAGAGGTGTGTACCTGGGGAGTATCCAGACGTGTATCTGGGAGTGTCAGGGTGTGCAGGAGTGTCAGGGATGTAACTGGGAGTGTCAAGAGGTGTAACTGGGGAGTGTCAGAGGAGGTGTACCTGGGAGTGTCAGGTGTTTCAGGAGAGTCAGAGAGTAGCTGGGACTGTCAGAGGTGTACCTGGGAGTGTCAGGGGGTGTACCTGGGAGGAGTGTCGGAGGTGGCAACTGGGAGTGTCAGAGGTACCTGGGAGTGTCAGAGAGTGTACCTGGGGTATAAGAGGTGTACCTGGGAATATCCGGAGGTGTACCTGGGAGAATATCGGAGGTGTACCTGGGAGTGTCAGAGAGGTGTCACAAGTGTCACAGAGTACACAGGATTGTCAAGTGTACCTGGCAGTGTCAGGAATTGTACCTGGAAGTGTCAAAGATAACTGCCTGGGAGTGTCAGAGGTGTATCACAGGAGTGTGTCAGGAGGTGTACCTGGGAGTGTTAGAGGTATGTACTTGGGAGTGTCAGAGGTGTACCTGGGATTGTCCAGAGAGTGAACCTGGGACTATCAAGGAATGTATCTGGGAGTGTCAGAGGTGCACCTGGGAATTATCCAAGGGTAGCCTGGGAGTATCAGAAAGTGTATCTGGAGAGTCAGGGGGTGTATCACAGGAGTGTCAGGGGAATTGTACCTGGGAGTGTCAGAGGTGAGCCAGGGAGTGTCGGACGTGTGTACTAGGAGTGTCAGAGGTGTACCTGGGAGTGTCAGGGATGTACCAGGGAGTGTCCGGTGGAGTACAAGGAGTGTCGGAGGTGTACCTGGGAGTTTCGAATGTGTACCTGGAACTATCGGAGAATTGTACCTGGGGAGTATCTGAAAGTATACCTGGGAGTGTGTCAGAGGTGTACCTGGGAGTATCAAGAGGTGTATCTGGGAGAATCAGGGGTGTACGTAAGAGTGTCAGGGTGTAACTAGAAGTGTCAGAGGTGTAACTGGGAGTGTCAGAGGAGTACCTGGGAGTGTGAGAGGTGTACCTGGGAGTGTCAGTGATGGCCTGGGAGGTGTCAGATGTGTACCTGGGAGTGTAGAGACGTATACCTGGGCGTGTCGGAGGTGTTCACAAGAGTGTCCAGAGGAATTGTACCTGGGAGTGTTAATTGTACCTGGGAGTGTCAGATGTGTACCTGGGAGTGTCTGAGGTGTACCTGGGAGTGTCAGGGGTGTAACTGGGAGTGTCGGAGGTGTAAATGGGAGTGTCAGAGGAGTACCTGGGAGGTGTCAGAGGTGTAACTGGGAGTATCAGAGAGTGTATCACAGAATTGTCAGAATTGTACCTGGGAGTGTCAAAGGTGTACACCCCTGCAAGTGTCGGAGGTGTTTCAGGGAAGTCAGAGGAGTAGCTGGGACTGTCAGAGGTGTGTACCTGGGAGTGTCAGGGGTGTACCTAGGAGTGTCAGGTGTAACTTTAGGAGTGTCAGAGGGTACCTGGGAGTGTCAGAGGAGGTTTACCTGGGGGTATCAGAGGTGTACCTGGGAATATCAGGAGGTGTACCTGGGAATATCGGAGGTGTACCTGGGGTGTCAGGGGTGTTCCTGGGAGTGTCACGGTACCTGGGATTGTCAGAGGTGTTCCTGGCGGTGTCCAGGGGTGTACCTGGAAGTGTCAAAAGTGTACCTGGGAGTGTCAGGGTGTATCTGGGAGTGTCGGAGGTGTACCTGGGAGTAGTAGAGGTGTACTTGGGAGTGTCAGAGGTGCCTGGGATTGTCAGAGAGGTGTACCTGGGAGTATCAGGAATGTATCTGGGAGTGTCAGGGGGCACCTGGGAGTGTCAGGGTGGCCACCTGGGAGTATCAGGGGTATGTATCTGGGAGGTGTCAGGGTGTATCTGGGAGTATCAGGGGTGTACCTGGGAGTGTCAGAGGTGAACCCGGGAGTGTCGGAGGTGTACCTAGGAGTGTCAGAGGTGTACCTGGGAGTGTGGAGGTGTACCAGGGAGTATCAGGAGTACACAGAATTGTCAGAGGTGTACCTGGGAGTATCAGACGTGTATCTGGGAGTGTCAGGGTGTACCCAGGAGTGTCAGGGGTGTAAGTGGGAGTGTCAGGGGTGGCAGCTTTGGGAGTGTCCAGAGGTGTACACCTGGGAGTGTCAAGTGTACAGGAGTGTCTGAGGTGTACCAGGAGTGTAAGAGGTGTGTACCTGGAAGTGTCAGTGGCATTACCTGGGAGTGTCGGAGGTGTACCTGGGAGTGTCAGAGAAAGTAATACACAGGAGTGTCAGAGGTGTACCTCAGGTGTCAGAAGGTGTACTTGGGAGTATCAGAGGTGTATCTGGGAGTGTCAGGGGTGTGTACCTGAGGTGTCAGAGGTGTACCCTGGAGTGTCGAGGAGGTGTTCACAGGGAGTGTCAGAGGAGGTACCCGCAGAATTGTCAGAGGTGTACCTGGGAGTGTCAGGGGTGTACCAGGGTGTCGGTGGAGTACCTGGGGTGTCAGAGGTGTACCTGGGAGTGTAAGGGGTGTACCTGGGGTGTCTGAGGTGTACCTGCGAGTGTCAGAGGTGTACCTGGGAGGTGTCAGGGTGTGCAGGAGTGTCGAGTGGAGTACCTGGGAGTGTCGGAGGTGTACCTGGGAGTGTTGACTGTGTACCTGGGACTATCGGAGGTGTACCTGGGAGTATCTGAGGTATACCTGGGGTGTCAGAGGTGTACCTGGAAGGGTATCAGAGGTGTATCTGGGAGAATCAGGGGTGTACGTGGGAGTGTCAGGGGTGGCACAGGTGTCAGGAGGTGTAGCTTGGGAGTGTCAGAGAGTACCTGGGAGTGTGAGTGTACACAGAATTGTCCAGTGATGTACCTGGGAGTGTCAGATGTGTACCTGGGAGTGTAGAGACGTATACCTGGGCGTGTCGGAGGTGTTCCTGAGAGTGTCAGAGGTGGCCTGCCTGGGAGTGTTAAGAGGTGTACCTGGGAGTGTCAGATGTGTACCTGGGAGTGTCTGGGTGGCCTGGGTGTCCCAGGGGTGTAACTGGGAGTGTCGGAGGTATGTAAATGGGAGTGTCAGAGGAGTACCTGCAAGTGTCAGAGGTGTGCCTGGGGTATCAGAGGTGTATCTGGGAGTGTCAGGGGTGTACCTGGGAGTGTCAAAGGTGTGTACCTGGGAGTGTCGGAGGTGTTTCAGGGGAGAGTCAGAGGTAGCTGGGACTGTCAGAGGTGTACCTGGGAGTGTCAGGGGTGTACCTGGGAGTGTCGGAGGTGTAGCTGGGAGTGTCAGAGGGTACCTGCAGGGTGTCGAGAGGTGTGCCTGGGAGTATCCGGGGGTGTACCTGGGAATATCGGAGGTGTACACCAGAATATCGGAGGTGTACCTGGGAGTGTCAGAGTGTTCCTGGGAGTGTCACAGGGTACACAAGTTGTCAAGGAATTGTACCTGGCAGTGTCAGAGGTGGCCCTGCCTGAAAGTGTCAAAGATGTACCTGGGAGTGTCAGAGGTGTATCTGGGAGTGTCGGAGGTGTACCTGGGAGTATTAGAGGTGTACTTGGGGTGTCAGAGGTGTACACCAGGTTGTCAGAGAGGTGTACCTGGGAGTATCAGGGTGTATCTGGGAGTGTCAGAGGTGCACCTGGGAGTGTCAGAGGTGTACCTGGGAGTATCAGAGGTGTATCACAGAATTGTCAGGGGTGTATCTGGGAGTGTCGGGGGTGTACCTGGGAGTGTCAGAGAGTGAGCAGGAGTGTCGGAGGTGTACCTAGGAGTGTCAGAGGTGTACCTGGGAGTATCGGAGGTGTACAGGGAGTATCAGGAGGAGTACCTGGGAGTGTCAGGGTGTACCTGGGAGTATCAGGCATTGTATCTGGGAGTGTCAGGGGTGTACCCGGGAGTGTCAGGGATGTAACTGGGAGTGTCAGGGGTGTAACTGGGAGTGTCAGAGGTGTACCTGGGAGTGTCGGAGGTGTTTCAGGGAGAGTCAGAGGAGTAGCTGGGACTGTCAGAGGTGTACACACAGGAGTGTCCAGGGGTGTACCTGGGAGTGTCAGGAGGTGTAACTGGGAGTGTCAGAGGAGTACACAGGAGTGTCAGAGGTGTACAGGGTATAAGAAATTGTACCTGGGAATATCGGAGGTGTACCTGCAGAATATCCGGAGGTGTACCTGGGAGTGTCAGAGGTGTCACAGGAGTGTCACAGGAGTACCTGGGATTGTCAGAGGTGTACCTGGCAGTGTCAGTGTACCTGGAGGTGTCAAAGATGTGCCTGGGAGGTGTCAGAGGTGTGTCTGGGAGTGTCGGAGGTGTACCTGGGAGGGTGTTAGAGGTGTACTTGGGGTGTCAGAGGTGTACCTGGGGATTGTCAGGAGGTGAACCTGGGACTATCAGGGGTGTATCTGGGAGTGTCAGGAGGTGCACCTGGGAGTGTCAGAGGTGTACCTGGGGTATCAGAGGTGTATCTGGGAGAGTCAGGGGTGTATCTGGGAGTGTCAGGGGGTGTGTACCTGGGAGTGTCAGAGGTGAACGGGAGTGTCGGACGTGTACCTTGGGTGTCAGAGGTGTACCAGGAGTGTCGGGATGTACCAGGGAGTGTGTTGGGTACCTGGGAGTGTCGGAGGTGGCCCTAGGAGTTTCGAATGTGTACCTGGAACTATCCGGAGGTGTACCTGGGAGTATCTGAGGTATACCTGGGGTGTCAGAGGTGTACCTGGGAGTATCAGAGGTGTATCTGGGAGAATCAGGGGGTGTGTACGTGGGAGTGTCAGGGGTGTAACTTTGGGAGTGTAGGAGGTAGCAACTGGGAGGTGTCCAGAGGAGTACCTGGGAGTGTGAGAGGTGTACACAAGTGTCAGTGATGTACCTGGGAGGTGTCAGATGTGTACCTGGGAGTGTAGAGACGTATACCTGGGCGTGTCGGAGGTGTTCTGAGAGTGTCAGAGGTGGCTACCTGGGAGTGTTAGGAGGTGTACCTGGGAGTGTCAGATGTGTACCTGGGAGTGTCACAGGGTGTACACACCAGGAGTGTCAGGGGGTGTAACTGGGAGTGTCAGGAGGTGTAAATGGGAGTGTCAGAGGAGTACCTGGGAGTGTCAGAGTGTACCTGGGAGTATCAGAGGTGTATCACAGAATTGTCAGGGGTGGCCTGCAGAGGAGTGTCAAAGGTGTACCTGGGAGTGTCGGAGGTGTTTCAGGGAGAGTCAGAGGAGTAGCTGGGACTGTCAGAGGTGTACCTGGGAGTGTCAGGGGTGTACCTGGGAGTGTCGGAGGTGTAACTGGGAGTGTCAGAGGAGTACCTGGGAGTGTCAGAGGTTTTACCTGGGAGTATCAGAGGTGTACCTGGGAATATCCGGAGGGTGTACACAGGAATATCGGAGGTGTACCTGGGAGTGTCAGAGGTGTTCTTGGGGTGTCACAGGAGTACAAGTTGTCAGAGGTGGCACCTGGCAGTGTCAGAGGTGTACCTGGAAGTGTCAAAGATGTACCTGGGGGTGTCAGAGGTGTATCTGGGAGTGTCGGAGGTGTACCTGGGAGTATTAGAGGTGTACTTGGGAGTGTCAGAGGTGTACACAGGATTGTCAGAGGTGTACCTGGGAGTATCAGAGAATTGTATCACCAGAGTGTCAGAGGTGCACCTGGGGTATCAGAAGGTGTACCTGGGAGTATCAGAAGAGGTGTATCTGGGAGTGTCAGGGGTGTATCTAGGAGTGTCAGGGGTGTACCTGGGAGTGTCAGAGTGATGAACCAGGAGTGTCAGGAGGTGTACCTAGGAGTGTCCAGGGGTGATTGTACCTGGGAGTGTCGGAGGTGTACCAGGAGTATCAGAGGTACCTGGGGTGTCAGAAGGTGTACCTGGGAGTATCAGACGTGTATCTGGGAGTGTCCGAGGGTGTACCAGGGAGTGTCAGGGGTGTGTAACTGGGAGTGTCAGGGTGTAACTGCGTGTCAGAGGTGTACCTGGGGTGTCAGAGGTACCTGGGAGTGTCTGAGGTGTACCAGGGGTGTAAGAGAGGTGTACCTGGAAGTGTCAGTGGCGTACCTGGGGTGTCCGGAGGTGTACCTGGGGTGTCAGAGAAATACCTGCAGGGTGTCAGGGTGTACCTCGGAGTGTCAGAGGTGTGCTTGGGAGTATCAGGAGGTGTATCTGGGAGTGTCAGGGGTGTACCTGGGAGTGTGTCAGAGGTGTACCCTGGAGTGTCAGGAGGTGTTCTAGGGAGTGTCCAGAGGAGTACCTGCAAATTGTCAGAGGTGCAAAATTGTCAGGGGTGTACCAGGGAGTGTCAGGTGGGTACCAAGTGTCAGGGTGTACCTGGGAGTGTAAGGGAGTGGCCACCTGGGAGTGTCACAGGGAGTGTACCTGCAGTGTCAGAGGTGTACCTGGGAGTGTCCAGGGGTGTACCAGGGAGTGTCAGTGGAGTACACAGGGTGTCGGAGGTGTACCTGGGAGTGTTGACTGTGTACCTGGGACTATCGGAGGTGTACCTGGGAGTATCTGAGGTATACCTGGGAGTGTCAGGGAGTGGCCTGGGAGTATCAGAGGTGTATCTGGGAGAATCAGGGGTGTACGTGCAGAAGTGTCAGGGGTGGCAACTGGGAGTGTCAGAGGTGTAACTAGGAGTGTCAGAGGAGTACACAGGAGTGTGAGAGGTGTACCTGGGAGTGTCAGTGATACCTGGGAGTGTCCAGATGTGTACCTGGGAGTGTGAGACGTATACCTGGGCGTGTCGGAGGTGTTCCTGAGAGTGTCAGAGTGTACCTGGGAGTGTTAGAGGTGTACCTGGGAGTGTCAGATGTGTGGCCTGGGAGTGTCTGGGGGTGTACCTGGGAGTGTCAGGGGTGTAACTGGGAGTGTCGGAGGTGTAAATGGGAGTGTCAGAGGAGTACCTGGGAGTGTCAGAGGTGTACCTGGGAGTATCAGAGGTGTATCTGGGAGTGTCAGGGGTGTACCACCAAGTGTCAAAGGTGTGCCTGGGAGTGTCAGGTGTTTCAGGGAGGGAGTCAGAGGTAGCTGGGACTGTCAGAGGTGTACCTGGGGTGTCAGGGGTGTACATGGGAGCGTCGGTGTAACTGGGAGTGTCAGAGGTACCTGGGAGTGTCCAGAGGTGTACCTGGGGTATCAGAGGTGTACCTGGGAATCGGAGGTGTACCTGGGAATATCGGAGGTGTACCTGGGAGTGTCAAGAGATGTTCCTGGGAGGTGTCACAGAGGAGTACCTGGGATTGTCAGGGGTGTACCTGGCAGTGTCGGTGTACCTGGAAGTGTCAAAGATGTA
>NW_024751499.1:0-16707 GCF_018991925.1 Homarus americanus
GCCAACGAAGGAAGAGGAGGAGGAAGATGAAATTAAACTACAACCTATAGTACTCCCGTTCCAATTAAATAAATCCAAGGAGGAATAGGAAAAGACACCAATCCAGAATAAGTAAATATTATCTTCCGTAACACAAAATGTTTTAAAATTATAATTTTTAAAATTGAAGATAATGTATAATTTTAATTTTTTTTTATAGATGGCGGAGGAGGAGGAAATAAGACCAACACTTTGTATGCGTTATTCTTCTTGTGAGTACTGTGAACGAGTTTATTAACGAAGACAGTCTGCAGCTTTATATCATTAAAACGCATCACAAGCATCTCTGTAACGTGACCGACCTGAATTTTAGTAGTATACGCACCTAACACCATTACTACACATCCCCACAATCAAGCAGTAAGAAAACACCACACATTTCCACAACAAAGCAACGAGAACGAACACCTGTTATTTAATAGCGAGAAAACTTTTAAATGGAGTTTTTGAGAAGTTTTTCTGTAACGTATGCGGCAAGATTTGAAGTAGTATACACAACCTTCGTAACCACTAAAGAGAGAAAATTTTTAAATGTGAGTTCTGTATTTATTACAATGTTTAAACTATGTGTCAAAAACAAAAAAAAACAATAAAAAATGTACCCTATACCAACTTTTAATAACAAAAGATCCTTTATTTTTGGGGAAAGAGAAGTTTTTCTGTAACGTATGCGGCAAGATTTGAAGTAGTATACACAACCTTCGTAACCACTAAAGAGAGAAAATTTTTAAATGTGAGTTCTGTATTTATTACAATGTTTAAACTATGTGTCAAAAACAAAAAAAAACAATAAAAAATGTACCCTATACCAACTTTTAATTACAAAAGATCCTTTATTTTTGGGGAAAGCCAAAAAAATAACAATTATATCTGTATAAGAGTATTATAATTAATATTATTTTTTTCCTTTTTTTAACAGATTGTGGGGGATGAAAGAAATAGACTAGCAGGCAAGAATTAGGTAGTTCATTCCTTCCTGGTATTCACCAGTAACTGCCACAACTAGGATTATATTATGACAGCCCTGAGAAAAACACATACACAAGAAGAAAAAATTCGCAGTAACGTATGTGACAAGATTTTAAGTAGTACACAGAGCCTTAGTGAACACCTGTTTATCCATAGAGAGAGAACTTTGAAATGTGAGTTTTGTGAGAAGAAATACTCCAGACCGACTGCCCTGAATAACCACAGAAAAATACACATACAAGAAGAAAAATTTCGCTGTAACGTATGTGACAAGATTTTTAGTAGTACACAATACCTTCGCAAACACCAGTTTAAACACCAAAAAAAACACACAGAAGGAAAATTTCGCTGTAACGTATGTGATAAAAATTTAAGTACTAAAACATATCTTCGTGAACATCTGTTGCTGCTCCATAGTGATGAGAAAAGAGAGAAAACTTTTAAATGTGAGTTTTGTAATAAGAAATATTATAGACAAACTCACCTGAATAGACACAGTCATAAACACAAGCAGATAACCCCAAACCTATTTTGTTGTAATATATGTGGAAAGAATTTAAGTTGTTCAAGATACCTTCGAAATCACCTGTTGAATCACAACCCAAAGAAAACTGTAGAATTTGAATTTTGTGACAAGAAATTTTCTAAAACATCTTCGTTAAAGAAAACTTTGGAATGTGAGTTTTGTAATAAAAGATTTTTTTGGCCGGGAAGCCTGGCTAGCCACAGAAAAACACATACATCCCCACCACCACCACCACCACCAGAGGACGAGGAAGACGACAATTGCAAGATGCCTGATGCTGGAGTTGATGTGGTAAAGGAGGAATGGGAGGATGTAGATTTTCCTTATGTAGTGGATGAAGGAACAGAAGGGGAATGTGAGAAGAGTTCCATTATGGATGAAGGAAGAGAAGGGGAATGGGAGAAGAGTTCTATGATCTACTCTGGAAGTAAATTACCTAGAGGGTATCCACCATCACCAGAGGACGAGGAGGATGACGACAATTGTAAGATTCCTGATGCTGAAGTTGATGTGGTAAAGGAGGAATGGGAGGATGTAGATTTTCCTGATGTAGTGGATGAAGGAAGAGAAGGGGATTGGAGTTCCATGATGTACTCTGGAAGTAAATCGCCTAGAGGGTATCAAGGGTTTTCTGATGTGAACGAGGAATGGAATCTATTATTATTATAAAAAGTACTGGTATCAGTTTAATGCACAATAAAATGTATCCATATATTAACTTTTAATAACACCAGTTGAGTCATAGCTCAAAGAAATCGTTGTGAGTAAATTTGTTGGACGGACTAGTGGTCTGGTTTGCCAAAACAAAAATCAGATCCATAGCGATAAAAAAGAGAAAACTTTTAAATGTGAGTTTTGTAATAAAAAATATTTTTGGCCGGGAAACCTGGCTAGCCACAGACACATACATAACGATAAAAGAGGGATAAAAGAGAGAACTTTTAAATGTGAGTTTTGTAATAAACGCCACAGAAGAACACATATGCAAGAGAGAACTTTTAAATGTGAGTTTTGTAATAAAAAATTTCCTTGGTCGGGAAGCCTGGTTAACCACAAAAAAACACATATACAGACAAAATCTCCCTGTAACATATGTAAGTCTTTAAGTAGTATTACGTGTCTTCGCGTCCACCACCAGTTGTGTCACAGAAGATCAAAGAATGTGATTTATTGGATGAAGGAACAGAATGTGAGAAGAGTTCCATTATGGATGAAGGAAGAGAAGGGGAATGGGAGAAGAGTTCTATCTGGAAGTAAATTACCTAGAGGGTATCCACCACCACCACCAGAGGACGAGGAGGATGACGACAATTGCAAGATGTCTGATGCTGGAGTTGATGTGGTAAAGGAGGAATGGGAGGATGTAAATCGCCTAGAGGGTATCAAGGGTTTTCTGATGTGAAGGAGGAATGGAATCTATTACTATTATAAAAAGTACTGGTATAAGTTTAAACTATGTACAATAAAAATGTACTCCATTTTAATAACACAGTTAATAATCTTTTTTTTTACAGATAGGACGAAAGAAATAGACTAGCAGGAAATAACCTTCTACCACCAATAACTGCAATTACGAGGATTATATATTATGATGACACACAACACACAAGAAGAAAAATGTCGCTGTAACGTATGTGACAAGATTTTCAGTAGTACAACATACCTTCGTCGCCAACACCTGTTGATCCATAGCAATGAAGGCGAAAAAACTTTTAAATGTGAATTTTGCGAGAAGAAATACTATGGACCGACTGCCCTGAATAAACACAGAAAAATACACACACAGGAGGAAAAGTTTCGCTGTAACGTATGTGACAAGATTTTCAGTAGTACAACATACCTTCGTCGCCAACACCTGTTGATCCATAGCAATGAAGGCGAGAAAACTTTTAAATGCGAGTTTTGCGAGAAGAAATACTATGGACTGATTGCCCTGAATAAACACAGAGAAATACACACCCAGGAAAAGGTAAAGTTTCCCTGTAACGTATGTGGAAAGATTTTAGGTAGTATAAAGAACCTTTGTCGCCATCAGTTATGTCATAGCAGATTTAAGAAAACTCTTGAATGTGAGTTTTGTAATAAAAAATATTCTTGGCTTTCCGGCCTGGTTCGACATAGAAAAACACACATATCCCCAGAGAACAAAGAGGATTACGAGTTATGTCGTCACAGAAGATTTAAGAAAACTTTTGAATGTGAGAAAACACACATATCCCCAGAGAACGAGGAGGATGACGACAATTGCAAAATACCTGATGTTGGAGTTGATGTAGTAAAGGAGGAATGGGAGGATGTAGATTTCCGCACCACAAGCATCTCTGTAACATGTGACCGACCGACCTGAATTTTAATAGTACATGCAGCCTTTGTGAATATCAGTTACAGCACAGAGGTAAAAATCAAACCTCAAAGAAAACTTCCTCCATGATCTAGTTGAATTTATTTATTATGAGGGTATATAAGTAGCCTGGGCCTGGCTTCTTTATACCTGGTTTAAAAACTACCTGCCTTCTTTTTCCACTGCTGCTGATTATGGACAAATTGACGAGATTGAGGGTATTACAGAAGATTTATCTCGATCTCGACAACGACCAAAAAAGCCAGTTTCAACATGGACATGGACTACAAACTCTGAAGAACAATCAAAGAAAAAAGGCAGAATTGCAAGACCTGAATCAAAGAAAAAAGGCAGAATTTCGTTGTAGTAAAAGAAGCCTTAGCCATCACCAGTTGCGTCAAAGCTTAAAGAAAATAGAATGTAAGTTTTGTAACATAAATAAACACCATTACTACACATCCCCACAACCAAGCAGTAAGAAACAATACAACACATTTCCACAACCAAGTAACGAGAACGAACACCTGTTGTTTAATAGTGAGAACGAGAAAACTTTTAAATCACTACCAGAGGACGAGGAGGATAACGACAAGTGCAAAATACCTGATGATGGAGTTGTAGTAAAGGAGGAATGGGAGGTAGATTTTCCTGCTGTAGTGAAGGAAGAAGAGGAAGAATTTGAGGATGTAGATTTTCCTGGTATAGTGAAGGAAGAAGAGGAATGTAATCGATACTTGTATGTATAAAAGTACTGTGTAACAGTATCAACTCATGTACAACCAACAACAATAAAAATGTTACCATACTATACAAAACAAAATACACTATTTTAGATTTCCTACCATAGTGATGGCGAAAAGTAGTTATTAAATAGTTATAAGTAACAGCAACCTTCCCCACCTCCAGTTGCGTCATAGCTCGAAATCTGTTTATATATAGAGAGGAGCAAATTGTTTGTTGACTAGTAGACTGGCTACAGACGAATTGTAAAGTTATATGACAAGTGTGTGGCAAAGTAGAACTTAATGGAGAAACTGGCCTGAATATACACCTGTCCTGAATATACACACACAGAAGGAGAAAGAATTTAAGTAGACACCTGTTGTTACTGCTTCATAATTATGCCTTTTCCCACCTCCAGTTGCGTCATAGCTCGAAATCTGTTTATATATAGAGAGGAGCAAATTGTTTGTTGACTAGTAGACTGGCTACAGACGAATTGTAAAGTTATATGACAAGTGTGTGGCAAAGTAGAACTTAATGGAGAAACTGGCCTGAATATACACCTGTCCTGAATATACACACACAGAAGGAGAAAGAATTTAAGTAGACACCTGTTGTTACTGCTTCATAATTATGGATGAACACAAAAAAAACACACAAGAAGGAAAATTTCGCTGTAACGTATGTGACAAGAATTTAAGTAGTAAAGGATATCTTCATAAACACCTGTTACTGCTCCATAGTGATTATGATAATGAGAAAAGAGAGAAAACTTTTAAATGTGAGTTTTGTAATAAGAAATATTATTGGCAATCTAACCTGAATGAACACAGACAAACACACATACAGGAACAGAAGACAAAATGTCGCTGTAATATATGTGGCAAGATTTTAGGTAGTAGGAGCCTTTGCCGCCATCAGTTGTGTCACAGCAGATCTAAGAAAACTTTGGAATGTGAGTATTGTAATAAAAAATATTCTCGGCCGGACCACCTGGTTGAACATAGAAAAATACACACACAAGAGGAAAAGTTTCGCTGTAGTGTATGTGGCAAGATTTTAGGTAGTACAAGGAGCCTTCACGAACACCTATTGATCCACGGCGAGAAAAGAGAGAAAACTTTTAAATGTGAGTTTTGTAATAAGAAATATTATCGGCAATCTAACCTGAATGAACACAGAAAAACACACTTGGAGCAAAAATGTCGCTGTAATATATGTGGAAAGAATTTAAGTAATACAAGGAACCTTAGTCGCCATCATCAGTTGCATCTTAGATCAAAGAAAACTTTTGAATGTGAGTTGTGTAATAAAAAATATTCTCGGCCGGATAACCTGGTTGAACATAGAAAAATACACACACAAGAGGAAAAGTTTCGCTGTAGTGTATGTGGCAAGATTTTAGGTAGCACAAGGAGCCTTAACGAACACCTGTTGATCCACGGCGGCAGATCTAAGAAAACTTTGGAATGTGAGTTTTGTAATAAAAAATATTCTTGGTCGCAAACCCTGGTTAAACATAGAAAAACACATATATCCCCACCATCACTACCAGATGACGAGGAGGATAACGACAATTGCAAATTACCTGATGATGGAATTGATGTAGTAAAGGAGAAATGGGAGGATGTAGATTTTCCTGATATAGTGAAGGAAGAAGAGAAGGAATTTACACCACCACCACCACCACCACATTGCAAAATACTTGATTATGAAGTTAAAGTAAAGGAGGAGGAATATGAGAATGTAGATTTTCATGCTGTAGTGAAAGAAGAAGAGGAAGAATTTGAGGATGTAGATTTTCTTGATGTAGTGAAGGAAGAAGAGGGGGAATAGGAGAAGAGGTGAAGGATATTTGTATTTTTTATTTATTTCATTTTCATAACAGAAATGTATAAAAGTATGGGAAAATAAAGTTTTCATGTGGCGGGTGGGCGAAAAGTAGTTAAATAGTTATAAGTAACAGCAACCTTCCCCACCTCCAGTTGCGTCATAGCTCGAAATCTGTTTATATATAGAGAGGAGCAAATTGTTTGTTGACTAGTAGACTGGCTACAGACGAATTGTAAAGTTAGACAAGTGTGGTAAAAGTAGAACTTAATGGAGAAACTTGCCTTAATATACACCTATCCTGAATATACACACACAGAAGGAGAAAGAATTTAAGTAGACACCTGTTGTTACTGCTTCATAATTATGGATGAACACAAAAAAAACACACAAGAAGGAAAATTTCGCTGTAACGTATGTGACAAGAATTTAAGTAGTAAAGGATATCTTCGTAAACACCTGTTACTGCTCCATAGTGATTATGATAATGAGAAAAGAGAGAAAACTTTTAAATGTGAGTTTTGTAATAAGAAATATGTTTGGCCGGGAAACCTGGTTGTACATAGAAAAATACACACACAAGAGGAAAAGTTTCGCTGTAGTGTATGTGGCAAGATTTTAGGTAGTACAAGGAGCCTTCACGAACACCTGTTGATCCACGGCGAGAAAAGAGAGAAAACTTTTAAATGTGAGTTTTGTAATAAGAAATATTATTGGCAAACTAACCTGAATGAACACAGAAAAACACACATACAGGAGACAAAACGCTGTAATATATGTGGAAAGAATTTAAGTAATATAAGGAACCTTAGTCGCCATCATCAGTTGCATCTTAGATCAAAGAAAACTTTGGAATGTGAGTTTTGTAATAAAAAATATTCTCGGCCGGACAACCTGGTTGAACATAGAAAAATACACACACAAGAGGAAAAGTTTCGCTGTAGTGTATGTGGCAAGATTTTAGGTAGTACAAGGAGCCTTCACAAACACCTGTTGATCCACGGCGGCAGATCTAAGAAAACTTTTGAATGTGAGTTTTGGTTTTGTAATAAAAAATATTCTTGGTCGCAAGCCCTGGTTAAACATAGAAAAACACATATATCCCCACCATCACTACCAGAGGACGAGGAGGATAACGACAATTGCAAAATACCTGATGATGGAGTTGATGTAGTAAAGGAGGAATGGGAGGATGTAGATTTTCCTTATATAAAAGAGGAGGAATTTGAGAATGTAGATTTTCATGATGTAGTGAAGGAAGAAGAGGAGGAATTTGAGGATGTAGATTTTCCTACAGTGATGGATGAGAGTCACAGCTCTTTGGAATGTAAGTTTTATAATAAAAAATATTCTTGGCCGGGAAACCTGGTTCATAGAAAAATACACATATCCCCAACATCACCACCACCACCACCACCACCACCACCACCACCACCACCACATTGCAAAATACTTGATTATGGAGTTAATGTAGTAAAGGAGGAGGAATATGAGGATGTAGATTTTCATGCTGTAGTGAAGGAAGAAGAGGAAGAATTTGAGGATGTAGATTTTCTTGATGTAGTGAAGGAAGAAGAGGGGGAATGGGCGAAGAGGTGAAGGATATTTGTATTTTTTATTTATTTCATTTTCATAACAGAAATGTATAAAAGTATTGGTAATAACAACAATAAAAATGTACATATACTTAGTTATACAATCTAATGAGGAATGTATACTGTTGAATTTTTTTATTATTACAATGTATCTTTTAAACTATGTACCAAAAGCAAAAAATAATAAAAAATGTACCCTATACCAA
The DNA here is from genome assembly GCF_018991925.1 of Homarus americanus. Classification (NCBI taxonomy): domain Eukaryota; kingdom Metazoa; phylum Arthropoda; class Malacostraca; order Decapoda; family Nephropidae; genus Homarus; species Homarus americanus. The sequence goes on from NW_024751499.1 coordinate 8,230, forward strand.
CTTTTAATAACAAATATCCTTTATTTTTTGGGCAGTGTTTGGTAATACCTAAAATGCTTTTTTAAATAAATTGTAATTCTTATTACTTTGTATTATGTAAAAAAAGATTTTATATTTTTATATTATTATAATAATACTATATAAGAGTATTAGACTAATAATAGTATTTTTTTATTTTTCTACAAATTGCATGCAAGAATTAGGTGTGTCAGAGGTGTACCTGGTAGTGTCTGAGGTATACCTGGGAGTGTCTGAGGTGTACCTGGGAGTGTCTGAGGTGTACCTGGGGTATTTGCATGCCTTCCTGGTATTCACCAGTTACTGCCACGACGAGGATTATATTATGACCGCCCTAGGAGAGGACGACGGCACATATAAATGTCTACCATTTTTATGGCAATATTACTATGACAAATTGGTCTTGCATCGTTATTACAATACTTTGCTTTGGAAGAAGGAGTGTTTATCCAAAGGAGTAACCCTGATATGTCATAAAAAAATGCTTTATGAGAAATGTACTTAATAAAAATATACATATATTTAATCTTCCTCCTTATTTCTTTGTTTGATTCCCATATTTATTGGAGGAGTATTATCAGATTTTAGACATAATGTCCCAATAGAAGCTTTTGTTTCAGTTTCATTCATTTGATAAATGGAATAACAAAACTTATTATTTTTATTTATTGAGGGTTTATAAAAGATCATGTGTAGAAATGAATTCATACTTTTATGTTACAAATCCCATCCCACATCAGAAATAATGCCTATATTAGAGAATTTAGATGTACAGATATTTTACGACGAAAATATTTTCCAAAAAATGGTACCCCCCGTACCTCTCTCTGCTCAAGTTTTTCATTTTAAAAAACAATAGGAGAACAAACAATAAATCCGATAAATTTAGAAGATTTTTATACTTACCACCACCGCATTCATTCTCAAACCTTAAGGCTAGCTATATGATTATTTATTTTCTTCATACACTCACTGAAATGTTTGTAGCTGTGGTGTGGATATTTATTTTCTTCTTTGTACTATAATTGGAGACTTTGCACATTAAATCTCGGCGGCGTTGGCAGTTTTTCCTTAAAAAAAAATACATTATAAAAATGGATCAAATTTTTCATTTTCAAAAAATATGAGAGGAACAAACAATAAATCCGATAAATTTAGAATATTTTTATACTAACTACCACCGTATTCATTCTCAAACCTTAAGGCTAGCTGTGTGATTATTTATTTTCTTTTAACAGAAAATTATCATTTTATATCTCATCCATCAAAGGTGGTCGCACTATTATACAATTGTGCAAACTAACGTTAAAAAGCATTAATAAAATATGGATACTTATGTTAAATTATATACATCATTGCTATTTAGTCTTAAATGGCAATGGGGCTACCGACTAAGACTTAGTGGGTAGTTTTCACTATTTAGTGTGACATATATATATATATATATATATATATATATATATATATATATATATATATATATATATATATATATATATATATATATATATATATATATATATTTAAGGGAAAAATCCTCCCCTTTAAAGGAAACACTTACGCAAGCCTCCACTTTTCCCCCCACCCCTCCACCCCTCTGCCCCTCTGCCCCTCCCCATTCACTCCTTTAGGAGCATTAAGATTACAACGAAGACTTCCACGTGCACAATAGAACAATAAGTACCATAACCCCCTCCATCCAACCCCTCCTTCCTCCCCCACCCATAACCCCTCACCTCCACCCCCACCCCCTCTCCCCTCCCCCACCCATAACCCCCTACCTCCAACCCCCTACCTCCAACCCCCTACCCCCTCTATCTCTCCATGGCGCACTGTTAACTTGAGCCGGTCTAATTGAAACAGATAATAACGTTATTGAAAAAACTCTCTCGGAAAGACAGTGCAGTACTGAAATGTGACTGAAAGGAAAAGCTAATCTCGAAACTAATCCGTGAATAATGTAATATGGGATGGTAGTTAAAAAAGGAAAGCATCTCTCTCTCCCACTTATTTTTCTCTCCTTCCCTTTCTTTCCCCTTTCTCTCTCGCTCTCTCCCTCTTTTTTTCCACTACTCTCTTTCCCTTTCTTCTTCCTTCAATCTCTCTTTCCCTTTCTTTTCCCCTTCTCTCTCTATTTCTCTCTCTCTCTCTCTCTCTCTCTCTCTCTCTCTCACATGGAATAAAAAAATGGAATACCTTTTGTTTTACTTAGGATGGGAAAACAAAACAAAGCATTACTTGAAAGCAAAAAATGTCATAGCTACTGATGAACAAGGATTTATAGAACTTGTGCCTAAAGAACAATAGATTTTAAATTCATTCCCTTAGAACTGTAAGTTTTAGAACGCTACCCCATGAAGAACATTTATAGAAACCTCCCTCATGAAGAACATTAGGAACGCCCCCTATAAAGAACATTAGGAACGTCCCCCATAAAGAACATTAGGAACGTCCCCCATAAAGAACATTAGGAACGTCCCCCATAAAGAAAATTAGGAACATCCCCCATGAAGAACAGTTATAGAAACCAGAAAAACAATAGATTTTTTTTTCTCGGAGGGTTTTGATAAAGCAAAGTTCAGAGGTGGAAAAAGAAGGTCGAGCTAATGAGGTCAATCATGCAAATAGGTGGGCACAAAACTCCCCTCCGCCGGATATTCTAAACTTAAATCAGCAAGAAAAATCAAGGTAGACGGCGACCAGGGCGGGATAATATAGGGAAAAAGGCGGGGGGGGGGATATCTGGGGAAAATTGGATAGACGATAGAGTGATATAAGGGAAAGATGATGAAAATCTGGGGAAAATTAGTACATGATTGGGAGATATGGGGAAAACAAAGGAAATTTGAGGAGAGAGGGAAATATGAGGGAAAGACGGGTGAAACCAAGGGAAATTTGGGGTACATGGCGGGGAAATATGGGGAAATTAGATGGAGGGGAAATAATTAGATGCAAGATAAGAAGATATGGTAAAATAACGAAGGAAATCTGCGGATATTTGCTTACATTTCAGGGAAACACAAGGAAAAATATGACACAAGAAAAGGAAAGTAAATCTGGGGAACATAAGGAAAATGCGTACACCGACAGGGAAATGTAGGGAAAAACAGACACCCTAGGTAAATTTTTACAAACTCACAGGGAAACAGGGAAAAAAATTGGGAAAATTTTACAAACTGGCTGGGGAAACAGGGAAAAAACTAGGGAAAATTTTATACACTGGCAGGGAAAAATAGGAGAGGAAATGTGGGGATATGTGAGAGTTGAAGAATAAAAATATCATCATAGCGATTTAAACGAATTCCCTTGAGGTGTTGTTTTATAGAAGAAAGTAACACACGTAGGAATAAAAATAGAGAAGAGGAATGAAAGTAAAACACGTAGAAAGCAAAAAGAAATAGAGAAAATAACCAAATAAACAACGAAAAGATAATATGCACATTAAATGAGTATGAAAAAAACAAAGTTCAAGCGACGAAAATAAACGAAAAATTTAAACGAAAAGCAAATGAGTGAAAGTATATGAAATAAGATAAAAGAAAAAATGGAAGGAGAAGAGATAATGAATGAAAAATAAATGAGTATAAAGAGGAAACATGAAAAATGAAAATGAGAACCGTGAAGATTACTGGACAGGAGGGAGAGGATAGGTAGGAAAAAAAATATAAGGATACCGTAGGAAGGAACTAGACAAGCCTGAGGAAAATGTGGGAGGGAGAGAATCCGATATATAAGAAAAATAAATATTATGTGAAAAAGGAAAAATTTCACAAAAATATCGTAAGATTTTGCGAACCAACCTAGGAGGAAACTTAAAGGGAGAGTGTCAGAGGGAGAGAGAGAGCGAGAGATAAAAACAGACTGACAGACAGCCAGAGAGAGAGAGAGACAGATAAGCAACAATACAGACAAGCAACAATACAGACAGGCAGACAGACAGAGATAGATAAGAATGAAAACGAAAGAGGATAGGAAAACAAAACAATAAGAGAGAGAGAGAGAGAGAGAGAGAGAGAGAGAGAGAGAGAGAGAGAGAGAGAGAGAGAGAGAGAAGAAAGAAAAATCTAAGGAAAATAAACAAACTAGAAAGTCAAGGAAAATATAGTGATTAGGACATAAGTAGAAGAATAATCTAGAAAAGCGACACTAATCCTGGGAAATCCAAAAAGAGACTAACTAAATCTCATTCAAATCCAAGAAAATCAAGTCAATTTAACAAAAAACAGGAGAGAAATCAAGGAAAATTGGTCAGGAATTTGGATGACATTACCAGAGAGAGACTGCCAGATATGGAACCGTAAAACACATAAGTGAATGTAATTTATAATATTGCTGTGAAATGATGTTGGTGTGGCGGTGAAGAGACATTTTTTTTTTAACTGCTGATGTAGATTGAAATATTCTTGCCAAGTGTGATGTAAGAATGAATAGTTTTGTAAAATATGGCGTAACGTTGAAATGGTTTTATAAATTATGATGTAAGAATCGTGAGTTTCGTAAAATATAGCGTTAAATAGTTTTGTAAATCGTTGGTGTAACGTTGAAATGGTTTTGTAAATTGTGATGTCAGAATCAATAGGTTTGTAAAATATAGCATTAAAAGGTTTTGTAAATCGATGAAGCCTTAAAATGATTGGGAAAAATCCTTGTGTAATTTGAGTGAGGTAAAAAGAAATAAGGATTTAAGTGGACACCGTTAAATTTTACAGGATAAAGTGAACTCTAGTATTTAAGTGGAAGATTTTAAGTGAATTATAGGATTCAAGTGGTTATTGTTAAGTGATTTACGGAATAAAGTATACTATGACACTTAAGTGGAGAATCAAAATAAGTTTTGAAATTTAAGAAATAAAGGTGAATAAAGAGGACAGTAAGATTTTAAGGTAATGTATAGTGTAAAAAATAGATAGTACTTTGTAAATTATGTAGTAAAATAGCTTGCATTATGTAAATTATGTATAAAATAAGATGGCACTCTGTAAATTACAGATAAACACTGTGTAAAATATAAAATCAACTGGATAATATCACGTATATAATGGGATCTTAGATAGAGTAAGTTATAGAAAATGTAAAAAAAACAGAGTGCTTAATTAAGCTCTCATTATGTAAATTGTGATGCATACCGAACAGAGCTTCGTGTAAAGAGCAAGGAAAAGAATTATGAATAAGACTTTGTTAACACTGAGTGATATATATATTCCTATAGATGGACTTGGCTAATAAAAGCCTTACGAGAAATATATTATGTGTAACTTTATTAACTATAGAGAGAGAAGGACAGACATATGTATTGGCAAAGAGAAATAGACAAATAGACTGACACAAGGAGAGAGAGAGAGAGAGAGAGACTCTCTCAGTTCCAGAGTTCCCCCAAACAGGTAAAAACCGGGCGAGGGAGAGACTTTAAGACGGGAAAATTTTCGGGCAGAAAAACGCACGATCGTTGAGGTTATTAAGAGACGCCAGCTGAACTAGAGTGTGTTTTAAAACAATGCGTCTTGCAGGGAGGAATTTTACCTCAGGAACTCTTCGGTAAAAGTAACAATACTTGGAAGAGTTACTGAGTTACTTAACCGTGGAATATATATAATATATTGAGTCACTGAGGCTCACGAGGACGATGGTTTGTCTTTTGTTTTTACGTGATATCAAAAGCTTCTGTTCCTTGAGGAGAAAGTCAAATAGGGACGAGTTATTCTTCTTTCTTCAGTAGAATCCTGGAGAGAATATACCTGAGTCTCCAATTGGTTGTTCACCTTTGACCGTAGGGCGGGGCTGGGAGGTCCCTTCCTGTCAAAACACAGAATATAAAGGACCCATTTTGCATATCTGGAGATCATTAAGGAAACCCGTTTTTTTTTATAATTTCAAAGCCAAAAAATTAATCTGGGGTTACAGAACGAAGTCTTTTATAAACAAGGAAACCTAATCTGTCGAACCAGTATCGTCTTCGACATTTTTCCCCGGAGGAGCATCTCATTTGCATGGGTTAAAAATATGTTTTTCTTTTGTAGTAATTAAGAGGATCATAGGCTATATGCACTCACCCTGTACAAAATAAGAAACATTTCCATCATCTATAATAATTCTATATAAAGTGATGTCTGGCCCATAACATCCAGGAATTATATTTGTCATTTCCGAGACGTTTAAGAAATACAGCAACTTGTCAAAAGGTTTATTGCTGTCGAATTCCTCTAACAATTTTTCGCAGCTCCACTAGAGCCGAGGAGTCACTTGTCTCGCCCGCCGGCCTCTCATAAAACCAATTTTCCACCGGAATATAAAAAGTACTTTCAGTAATTAACGACCTTAACGCCAGCTAATACAAGGAATTATTTTCCTTGGCGCTGTGTGGAGGAGGGGTGAGGTTGGGTGGTGGGTGGGGGTGGGGGGGGACGGCGGCCCCGAGCACCTTGATGAAGTTAGTTTCCACAGCAATAGGGCACATATTGGGTCAGGCTGTAGAGACGCTCCTAGGACGGGCTGAGTGCTGGGACAGGTTGCTATGGACGGGCTATGTGCTGAGACGGGTTAAACGTTGGAGTAAATGAAGGCATGTAACCAGGACAGACAGAGACCTTGGACAGGTTGCTATAGAGTATATAAACCGACAGTAGCCTTGGAAGACGCTGCTAAGACAAGCTGTAAAGTCTTTGTTAAAAGTGAATTAATTCCAGGACAAGCTGCTAGGTATTCAGTAAAGTAGTTAGGCCTCCGGGCGTGGTGCTAGGGACGGTCTGGACGCCATAATAAACCAGACAGCTCCTAGGGCAGCTTGGTAGGAGCGCTGTGAACGGGGAGGATGGGCTAGGACGGGGCGTATATAGGATGCTGTTTGGAAGCCTGCCAGGGACGCCACTACCGTATAGGTGGGCAGGAGACTCACCATCAACATAACTTAAAATGACACATTACTTTCTTCACGGTTTTGAAGACTATCAGTTTTCTTGTTAATAGAGAGGAGGAGAACAGCGATATTTTTCACACTTTTTAAAGACTTTTTTTTTCCTCTTGAGTTTATAAATAATAAAATAAAAAAATACTGCGAGGTAAATATCCATCACTACGTCGCAGAAAAATATGCAAAGTGAGGGATTACTTAGCATAACGAGGAGAGCTCCATCGTCGCTTAGATAACTTAATGAAGCTTGAGAACGTTGTCAAGTTTGGCTTATTTTACCTGGTAGGATATTACAGATATTTACACCTGGATTTTTTTTTAATACTGAGGTGTGCAGGGTTGAGGGTGGCATTTAACCTCCACGTCATGGTCCGGATTAGACAAGTTGTCACATATAAAAAGGATGAAATGATAATAAGTTCCTACACTATCACTACCCTGACCCACGTAATGTAACATCTCTCAGTCAAGTCTAGACACTACTACACGAGTTAAACACCAACGTAGTGTATTTTTTCAACTGTATGGCCAAAGTTAACCTGTACTCTGGTGTTATTTTTTTTCTCAGACAGTAGTTGGTTTGTGTGATCTATTGCAAGACAGTTTAGTATTTCTAGGACGTATGAAATAAGGACATATAGACCGGCTAGATTGTGTAGCCTCAGTCCACCTTTGGTTGACTCTAAAAGAAAATGAAGAGACTAAAGCTGTGTATTATGTTCGTGTAGCTGAACATATCCAGATTTTTGAAGGTATTTTTCAACCCCATTTACCATATTCTCCCCTTGACATTACCGCTTAAGTTCCACTTTGAATGACATAAATCAGTTTCAGATTAAAGAATAAGAGTAATTGGTGAATATTTTATAAACTAAGCCTTAATGTTCCACGGGTGTTATTACCTGTTAATACAAGTTAATACTATGAAGCTTGGTGAGACAGGTGAGAATTATATTACTTCAAAGATAATAAATAATTATGTATTTTGTAGTCAATAACATCAGAGAGAATAGAAAAGCAAAACGAACTACTTGGGGAAACTTCTTGTACTACCAGTCTGGGTAAGTGACGTCATGTCCTCATTACCCAAGGCTGCCATACTATAGTGTTTCTTTAAAATCTGAGCCTCGCCCTATTGTTTTTCTTCCTCCTCCACCTCCCTATTTATCGTCATTGTCCTCCATTTTCCATAGCAGCTAACTTTCTTAACTCCTTCTTAACACACTCCTATCTCAGTCTAAGCCTTCCTCCCTCCTTCACTCTCTTCTTCCTTCCCCACCCTACCTCCCTCCCTGCCGTCCATTCGCTTGCTCCCTTCACCAACCTTCTCCATCCTAGACTTAACTCGTAACTCACCCTGCCTCCTCCCTCCTGTTGTCCTTCTCACCCAGTTATTCACATATACTGTACCTGCCTCTGATTCAGTGGTAGACACACACACACACACACACACACACACACACACACACACACACGCATTATATAAATGTTGAGAGTGACAGGACCTGCAGTACCATGGCAGGTGATCAGGATAATGAAGAGGGCTTCAGAGC
>NW_024751500.1:0-45532 GCF_018991925.1 Homarus americanus
TCTGATGATAACCTTGGGGGCGTGAGTGGTAGGTCGAAAGGTCCCACACCTACCCCCCCTGATGCAACCAAGTTTATTGTTCTTACTGTAAAAACCCAGGCCATACGATCCAGACTTGTAAACACGCAAAGTGTCGAATTGCTAAAAGTAGTTCCCTGGATCCCCAATCCAAACCAATTGCAACCACCAATGTGGAAAGGCCCCATCAGGATCTCTTCTCTTCATTCACCTATGAGGGATAAATTTCAATCCTAGAGGGGTCTCGTTCTTTCCCTATTCGTATACTACGTGATACGGGCGCAGCACAATCTATCCTCCTGTTTAACGTCATTCCTGATATATCTACCGCATTTACTAATGAGTGTTCTAATTTCAGATCTCTCATCCCATTCTTTCTATCCCTTTGCTAAAGTGCACCTCCAATGTCCCTTGATTACTGGGGAAGTACAAATAGCCATTAGGAAAGATCCAATGCCTGTGAGCGGCATTCATTTATTATTGGGTAATGACTTGGCAGGAGATCTAGTGGTTCCCAACATAAAGACAGTCGACTCTCCCTTACCTGTCAACTCCACCACTGACCTTGAAGAAACTATTCCTCACCTTTTCCCATCTTGTGCTGTCACCCGGTCACAGAGAGTGCGAAATGGACCCTCTTCATCTAAAACCACCTCCAATATCTTCCTACCCACAGAAGATCTGTACAATAAGACCATTAGTAAGGATGAGCTCATTAAAGCCCTACAATCTGATCCATCTTTGTTCAAACAGGTGATGAAAGACCTCAGTGTGGACCATTGTACATCTTCGGCTTACCACCCACCCATTGTACATCTTCGGCTTACCACCCACCGTCCCAAGGTTGCTTGGAACGGTTCCATCAAAACTTTCAAGTCAATGCAAATAAACTATCTCCCCTCAACTATATAGTCCATACTCCTTGCGCAGAAAAGATTCACAACTTGTTCACATGAATCTCACGAAACTTTACCATTCCAGGCAGTCAGAGGAAGACATCCCAAAGGCTATAAGCTTACCTGTATTGCATCCGGTTTTGTCAGGGCCGGAGCCGGAGACAGATGACAAGGATCTATTGGAGAATTTAGACTTCCCTCTACCTAAAGAAAACCCTGCTAACAGTCACATACTCAACAACTTGGATGAGTATTTTTCTGTTCTGAATCCATCTCCAGCAAAAGATCTCACTAAGTTATTATCAACATTTCCTAAAGTCACGTCAGACCTCCCAGGGTTTTGCAATATACTTAAACATGATATTAAGCTAATCTCAGATGATGTACAACCCATTAGGCAATCAGCATATCGACTAAATCCAAAAAAAAGAGAGATTATGAAAAAGGAGGTTGATTTTTTGTTAAAACATAACTTAGCTGAGCCTAGTACCTCCCCCTGGGCTTCACCTTGCCTTCTCATTCCAAAACCCGATAGCACTTTATCAAGTGGGACTCGCGGATAGGGCAAAAATAATCTCCGCATTTATAACTCCATTTGGTCTTTTTCAATATTTGGTTATGGCGTTTGGGTTTTCTAATGCTCCAGCCACATTCCAGAGGGCCATCAATTACCTAATTCAAGACCTAGGTGGGACGTTCGCCTACCTGGATGACCTGGTGGTGGTGTCGGACGTCTGGGACGAACATCTGGTGCGTTTGGAGATACTGTTTGCACGACTGCAAGAGACTGGATTCACCATAAACCTGGCTAAATCTGCTTTTGGCCGGGCCTCAGTGACTTACCTGGGACATATCGTTGGGCATGGCAGGAGACCCAAGCGACTCCAAACGTTAGCCATCTTGTCCTTCCCCACTCCAAGGACGAGGAAGGAACTCGTGCACTTCCTGGGGATGCGCGGCTACTACCGTCGGTTCTGCAGTAACTTCTCCAGCGTGGCCGGACCCCTCACAGACCTTACCAGTTCTGCGTCCCTTACATCTGGAACCAGAAGTGCGACCAGTCTTTCCACCGCCTCAAAGCCTTCCTTGCCTCCAAGCCTGTAGTCCACCCCCCTGACTACACCTTGCCCTTTCATCAGCAAATCGACGCTAGTGGTGTCGGAGTTGGGGCTGTGCTCCTACAACCCGACCCAACCACTGATGTCCTTCACCCTGTGGCATACTACTCCACCAAGTTGAAAAAACATCACACCAACTACTCGACCATAGAGAAGGAGGCCCTGGCTCTGGTGTTGGCAATAAAGAAGTTTGAATGTTACCTCCAGTCTTGCCCACAAACAACCCTCGTCTTCACCGATCATAACCCACTCACGTTCATCCAAACCAACAAGACCTCCAACCAGCGAATCCTCCTCTGGGCTCTCCTCACCCAGCCCTATAATCTACAAGTCCGGCACATAAAGGGGGTGGACAACATGATTGCGGACTCCTTATCCCGAGCTCCAGTGGAAATGCAGCAGCTACTCTCCAGACGCACCAGGTGATCACCTCCTTCGCGCCCGCGCTACGGAGGTCTTTGGAGGGGGGGTGTGTTACGAACCACGCCATCTATTGTCCTGATCTACCTACGCAGCACCACGAGCAACACCATCTAGGGACGAAACACGAGTATGACTCGTCTTAGTTACCACTCCTGGGTTTCCCTTTTACATATCCTGGTTGTTGCGTCACCTCCTCAAAGTCTTCTTTGTCAGCTCGAGTTCGAGGAGAGAGCAGTTCACTCTGGGAAGTGACCACAGGACCACCTATCCTGGAAACCTACGGCACAGTGACTACCTACCGTCTTCTACAATACTCAGCCTTACTCGTCAGCCATCTCAGCTCCGCACTTAAGTATTTGTAATCTTATATTGCCTCCCCCACGTCCACTTGCTTCAAATTATTGTATGTTGTATAAATATGTATATACTGTTAATGTTTAGGTTAAGTATGGTTAAGGGTAAATTATAGAACGCTGAATATTTTGTTTAGGAATTTATGGTACTTTATTATACACAACAAAACCTCGCATCCTTTGTCTACCCTTTTATAGTCCGATTGTCTTTGTTTTTTTATTGTTGTTGCCTGTTGGGATCTGGGTAGACTTTTAACTATATTCTAAATCCCCAACTCGTAACACCACATAACAAACGTTATTTCTGGTAACATCAATATTTATGGGTTCAATACTCAACAGGGGACAACTATTTATTTCTGCTAGTTATCCCCAATTAGGTACAACAATAATACTTTGGCCCATATAACTGTGAGGAGTGCACCAGGGTGTCACACTGGTGTCACACCAACAAATGAAGAGCGTGGTTAGGTCGGTTGCAGTCTGCCACACCGAGAGGGAGTTCGTTCCAAGAGCTTAGTTCCCATGATGCGAGACTCGCTCAATTCTATCGTGCCAAATTAACGACAACCTGCAAGACAGCCAGCTGGTATGCTGGGTATTCAGCTGACACCCACTCTGTGCCTGGAGTTGCGTTGAGGAAGAGTCACAACCGTGATAAAATGGTCTAACTTCAACTACAAATAACATACGTCTGGCAACGATACAGACGATACTTACATTACTTTAATTATACTTGGCACCCTATCATTTCACTATGGTAAAACATGAACACTGATATTCACAAAATTAAAACTGAGTTAAAATGACTTTACATGGCAGCGGGAAACAATCGTTTACATACCTGGAGATGCGTTGAGGAAGAATCAGGAGCGTGAGTCTTCCTCGTGCATTCGTTTATATATGAGCATTAGGGTGGTCCTTATTTTGGGGCAAAAACAAAATTTGCCATTTTTTTGTCACAGACCCTGGCAAAAGTTTCCATTTGGGGTAGAAACATTGCCTGTAAAATATTTTTTAAATATCTTAATAATTTGAGGTTGCGCAAGTCAAATGAAATTTAACAATATTATGCCTATGCTTAATGTTCATAACACATCATTTCCTAGCCCCCAAGCCTGGGCGGCCCCCAAGCCTGGGCCCCCCCCCCAACTTAGTCTAAGTGGGTATTAGCTGCTCAAGGCAGGGGTCGCATGAGGACCAGTCTCACTCTTTGTCGCCCAGTAAGGCCTGCTTGAGGGCATTAGGGAATGATTTCCTGTGGTCAGCAACTGCCTGCAGTAGATACTGCAGTTGCTGTTCGTCCTTGGTGATGCGGCCTGAGAAATGTTGGACTCAGGCTACTCCTCTTTCTGCATGATCATTGATCACAGACAAAGCTTGTACACTGGCTTTTGCATTTTGGAAGCCAGGATCATCTTTCCACTGTTCTACTGGGAGGGCCAGGAGATCTGTATTCAAGTTGAGCTTTTTGAAAAATGACTTTGTGTTCTTTGTCGTGAAATCATATAGGTTCTTCACTTGGAGTGTGTCTGGATTGATTGTAACCCGTTTGACATGCTTTTCTTCTCCAATAACGATGTTCATAGCTTCGAACATGCGGTCCTTCACTGCTGGGAGAACATCGTCATCAAAGAAGGCCAATGCAACCACCTCTTCTGACAAGTACCAGAGGTGTCTCATCATTTTGTGGAAAGTTGCCTTTGATATGGCATCGCTGATGGCACTGTAGTCTTGTAGAGCTTTAAGCAACATCAGATCTCCTTTTGGTGCCTTTGCAGCAAGTGGAGCAGTTGTCCAAGCCTTCACAAATATTCGGGCAAAGAAAATGCACAAATCACTTAGTCCTGTGTTCTCCTTTGGAGTAAGCTTAAACTGAGAACGGAATAAAAACACTTCGAAGGAATAAATGGTCTTTGCCATCCATCGTGCTTGGTGCATTGCACCAGGAGCAGAAAATCGTACTCCCCGAGAAGGTGATGTGCCAAGGAAGATGGAGGCCAGCTCTAGCAGCTCTCGATAATCATCTCGAAGCTGTGTCTCCAATAGAGCCTTCTCAATGAAGTTGGTTAGATCGTCCCTAACAGCTCTGACCGATTCTTCTACCAGATCGTCGGTGGAGGCGTCTTCAAACTTCTGCTTGTCACTTTGTTCCCATTTGACTTGGAATCTTCGGAACAGCTGTATGTCAGGAGCAGCTGAGTGCCCCATTACAGCTTCAAAAGCAGCTCCAGCTACAAGTTCTAGTACATGGTGGCGGCAGGCAAAATATAGCAAATCACGAACCAGCAACTGCTCAATTTTTGACACACGCACCCTTGTGGTGACCAGTATTTGAGCTTGTTGTATCAAAACACATGCTATGCACGATGTCTGCAAAGTGCCATTGCTGCAAAGTCTTCGCAACAGCTTTTGCTTGTTCATCACCGGTACCAGAGGGAAGTTTTGGAACAGCAAGAAGTTGGGAGGTGCCATTGCCTGAGACAAGAAATGGGAGTCTGTCAACATGGCCTGCATGCCCCGTCAAATCAGGCATCAATTTACCATCCCAGTGAACAATTAAAACTGACTCTAGTTTGCAGTTTGAAAGGCTTTCAGCTGTCCTGCTACTGCGATGATGCTGACATTTCTTCCTGATGATTGATCGATTCAGAATCAATTCACTGATATCATGGCCCAGATTCTGAGCAGTTTGGGTGACAATGTGCATGGCCATTCTATCTGAGGACTTGGTCCGATCTAATGCTGCAGAAAGTTCTGGAGTTTGAACTTCTTTTCGCCCACGCTGATGGGCCAGGAACTGGGTTGGATTCCTCAGAAGAAGACGTACTACTGCTGTCCAAGACAACGATGGTCTGGCATTTTTTGGCTTCTTCCTCTGCACTGTCTGCAGCCAACTTCCTTTTCATTGCTTTCTTGAAAGTTTTTTCTCGTCGTTTCTGTCTTTTCAGGAATACTTTGTCAAGAGATGACATTGCCCCACGACGCCCGTTTTCTCGTTGCGCTATTAAGAAATCCTTATCCTCCTGAACTGTCATCATATTCAAAGCATTCACATGTGCAATGTCAAAGAGATCTTCTATCACACACTATGGGGGACCTCTGGCTCTTCAAAAATGCATCCCCTAATTACTGCACAATGACCTAATTGCAAAAACTTATCACACAAACGAACAATTGCTCAATTGAAAATTTTATAATTCGAGGATATTAACACCTACTGCTGTGCCCTCTTTGTTTACAAATCTGTCACTCACTTGCTAGACAATAATATTTCCAGCTCTGGAATAAACAGACATACAAATTAAGACACCCAGAGCTACTAAGACCACCCCCCAATGTGCTCCTCTCAGTCTCAGACCTCCATAAAATATCTTGGTGTGAAGGTGTGGAGCAACTTACCCCCACCCATCAGAGCAAAGACTACGCTCCCTTCCTTTAAATCATCTCTTAGAAAATATCTATCGTCTGAGTATTAATAATCTTGTAATACCTACTTTATATTCATGATTTTGTTGTACCACCAAAATCGTTATATCATTGATTGTCATGTTGATAGATAGAAATTACCATTGCAATAATTATAGTTGTCGACTAGACATGATATTGACAGCTCTGTCCTCTTGTTCCACCTTAATATAACCCATGTTGTATCAACACCGCTAACATGTGTATACAGGGTATACTGTGCTTATAATATATATGTAAAAAAAATAAAAAGTAATTAAAATAAATAAATATCAAAGGGATAACCATGGTAACATGTTGTTACCACCATGCTATGTGTACTATTCCAAATGATACTAAATGTTATATAATCCCTCCCTGAGATAAATGTATAGTATATATCAGGTGTCTTCAGGAGAACTCAGGCTCTCAACTGACTCAGCCATGTTAATATTGTATCTGTATCTGTATTTTTCGTATTTTCTGGCTAAATAAACTGTTTTAGTATCAATATCTAACGGCTATTAGGAGAGAGAAGTTCATTATATGGAGGCTTTATTGTACTAGAGGAAAATTTTCCTTCTTTCCTTTGTAGCTGCTTGGCCATAAATATTGCCTCTGTAGTCCCCCTACCTGAATTTCATTTATGTCCACTCTCTCCCTTATCAATTTCTTAACCACTCTTTCTATAACTTTCATAACCTTTCAGATCTCTGTAGTTCCCACATTCAAGTGCATCACCTTTACCCTCTTAAAAGTAAACCCTTGCACTTCCGGACCTCTCAGATCCGGAATATGGATGGTCAGGACCTATGTCTTCATGTGGCAAATTCCCATCCAGTCTCTCTCTCAGTTCATATGCTGTGTTGTTTACTTCCCTGCTGCTAAAATGGACACAGTCACCATTTCCCACCACTAGTCACAGCGTGCGTCCCTCCCGGTCCTCAGTCTTGCTTGTAGTCTCGATGTGTACCCACCATCTCACTTCCTCTCGATCGTGCCTTTTTGTTGTTCCTTGTGTATTTTGTGCCTTATGACTGTTGTGTAGTGATGGCACCCAAAAGGAAGCACATGGTAGCTTACTGTACCTCAAAAGCTAGAGTTATTAAAGAATTTAGAGAGTGGTTGGTCGACTCTATAGCGAGATGCTGTAGCAAAAGGTGTCTGATATACAAAAGGCTAAGGGTGCCCTGCAGTCATTTGCAATGAAATGTAGTCCGGATTCTTCGACCTCTATGATGACTGTTGGAGACCACAAGCTGATCAGAGTAGCGCAGGATCGATGACTGAGTGATGCTGTGTTCAAATGATATTCACAGCAGCGTTCATTTGGTGTGGCTGTGCGTGGTGTCGAGATGCAAATGGCTACAGAGAAGTTAGCTACACACCTTGGCATATCTAACTTTCATGTCCCTGATGGTTGACTGCGGAGGTTTAGGAGGAGGCATGTGATTGTCAACCGTAAGGTCTGAGAAGAAGCTGCAAGCGCCCCGACCGAAGAGATCAGACCTTTTCCCAAGAAGTTGACGGAGTTGATTGCTCGAGAAGGCCTGTTTTTGTCACAGGTGTATAACACAGATAAGACAGGGCTTTTTTGCAGATCATTACCTGAGAATATCCAGACCATGGCGAAGGAACTCTCAACAAGTGTGCTGCCAATGCTGACGGCATGCACCGTCTAACTCCTGTTATTGTAGGAAAGGCTAAGCATCTTCGCGCCATCAAGGACATACTGGGTCAACTGCTTGTCCATTATCATGCAAGTGCAAAGGCCTGGTTTACGGCGGCTTTCTTTAAAGATGTCTTTTATAAGGACACCTGTACCGAGATACACTGTTATCAGATGGAAATCTTGAAGATTCCGGCCAATCGTGTTTGGCCATTACTCTACTTGATAATCCACTATCTCACCCTGATGCCCATGAGATTGATGGTGATGATGGGATGATACGGGACATTTTCCTTCCTGCCATTACATCATCATTAATCCAATCAATGGATCAAGACATCATCTATGCAGCAAAGAGGATATATTGAAGAAAGATTTGGAAGAAGTCATGGCTGTGTTGGAGGATGAAGTTCATAAAGATGTGGATACAAGAGGCCAGCGCACTCTACAGAACCTCCGGAATTATGACATCAAGGCAGCCATCTTCAACTGGGCAGCAGCATGGAAGGATGTGAAGGTGTTGACGCTCGCCAACGGCTGGAAGAAATTGCTACAAGATGTAGATCTTGCGGATGATTTTGAGGGATTTGAGGTGGCCGACTACGACCGTAATTTGAAGAAGGCAGGTGAGGACTCAATAACTAAAGAATTTTTTTTGGAATGGCTTAACAGTGACAAAGGTGCTTCCAGCTGTTGACTGAGAAGGAGATAGCAGCTTCCTGTGCAGCCCCCAAAGAGGATGATGATGATGATGAGGATGAAGACATCACCTTGTTTGCTCCGAAGTTGTCAGCTGTTCGGGCAGGATTGGACTCTGCTGTCGAGTATCTGCCTGCCAATACAAATGACCCTGATTTACAAAATTACTACTCCCACCTTCATGAATTGAGGGACTTGATCTGCAGAAAGCAGCTGGAGACTAATAAGCAAACTAAGATTGACTCCTTCTTCCGTCCTAAAACCCGTCAATCCCAGCAGGACTCGCCGTTTGTCTGCACCCACACAGTCGCCGCTATTGTCAGACATTACAGTACCCGTGCTGTCTGACGAAGACGACTAAACAGTCAAGAGTCCTACTGTACGTTTACGGCAAAACCTAAGATGCAGCATCTCTCACCAAAAGGTTAGTACCCTGTAATACATTATGATACTGTATTAAAATTCAATTTGGGTAAGTTAAAACAATGCTGTATTGATATACAGTAATAACAACAATACTTTATAATCATCATTGTTGTTGTTATTATTGCATTATCATTATTGTATTATTATTTAATACCATTAAAGTATTACTATTATTATTAATACCATTAAAGTATTGCTATTATTATTAATACCATATTGTTATTACCCATATCAATAAAGTGTGTGTACAGTATTATGATGATCGTTAACGCCTTCGTCTCCTGGTTCATCCAGACATTTGCCAAATCTGGACACCCTCTCTCCCTAATTGTCTGGAAGTGTGAGGGTTTACTATTCACAATTACACTCTTCCTTCAGTCACCTGGAACATCACGCCATTGACAGTCACAACATCTTGATGTCTGTAGAGAAGTTGCACTGTCCACCTAAAATATCAAGTAGTATAACTTCAAAGTAAATTTTTTGCCCACACACCAATTTAAAAAAATCTCTTACAAAGGATTCTTACTGAACCAGCAATTCTGCTGCCTGTCAGCACCTGTCACTGGTAACTCTTCCAAAAAACCTTTCAACCTTCCTTGTATCTTCTGTTCCTTAGTTTATCTACTACAGTAGAAGTATTGTGTATTACTTATTAAACGAAACTACGACAATCTGATGGCCTGTTGCATGTTTTGGACAGCTTAAGAGACTGCTGGTACTTGGCCCCCTAGATTCCTTCCATTCCTTTCACACTTCCTCTGATCACCACAAACTCCAATTGAATTTGGAAATTACAATGTTGTATGCATTTTATTTTGAACTAATACTACAGTTTACATTGTTACTTTGATGAATGATGAAATATGGAACTGAATGACAAACTAAAGCTAATGTAAACCTATGTATCTCTGATATAATGATCTGTTACCCTAATAAATTTCACACTGTGGAGAGTTGCTTGTTGTTAATGAAGGGCATAATAAGCTCCGATGAAGATCATCTTTTATCAAGGACCAGTTTCCAGACACTTTTAGGGTCAGTTTTTAAAGAGAAGTTCTACTGCATATATGAAATGAATGTTTTGTCAGTATTAAGCAATATGTATACCATCAGTCTAAATTTGTTCATCAAAATCAGAATTCACAAAGCCGTGAAATTGTGAACCCATCCATACAAGTGGCAGCTGAAGGCTTGCACACAAATTGTAAATTGCATGAATCTGCCAAAAGAAACAAATCATCAGTCAAAATTTTGTTGAGTTAATCATTTAATTCATCACACGAGACATACTTGTACAATCAGCCTTAGGCATATGGATCCTTTGTGAGTGCAAGGGAGTGTAGGGGAGGGAGTGTAGGGTAGGGAGTGTAGGGAAGGGAGTGTAGGGAAGGAAGAGAGGAAGGAAGGAAGAAAGGAAGGGAGGGAGGGAGGTTGGAGAGGGAGAGGGAAAGGAGATAGTTTAAATGAACATCACTTATGAATAATCAGTATCATTTTGGGAGCAGAGTTATTAACTGTAAATGTGATATGAAAATGAGATAAACTTAAAGTGAACAATATCTTCAACAACCTGACAAAAATCCATTCAATATTTAAAATAAGGATATACTGTAGTGTACACATGAAATATTTTCCAAGTCATCAGTTAGCCTGACTATCTTGATATGCATTTAACTTCATCATATACTGTAGTTAATAAAATAATCCAATGCTATACAGTCTACTGTATACTGAGAAACGAAATCATCGACATTTTTACAATATGAATAAAATTTCTTGCACATGCCAAGCATCATATCGATATAACTAAATATGGAATTTTTAAGTATAAATCTTGAAGAACCATGCAACTGTAGTGCGGCATTTATCTGCCAACAGACACCCTCGACTTGTGATGTGGTTAGATAACATAAAACAATATTACAGACAATTATGAAAATGCACTGTGTAAATGACAGATCATGGTGAAAGTGCTCTGTGATGGAACCAACGGCCGTGAGAGTGAATGAAGGCTGCGTCTTTGTTTGTCATTTGTTCTGACCACACTGCAGCACATGGAAGAGGCCTTGCAAAATTAAAAACCAAAAGAGATTACACTGACTAAAATAATTTGAAGAATTAATTACAATAGAGTTATTTACAGTAGAATTATATACAGTACAGTATCAAATTACACAAAAGTAAGTAAGGGAATTCTTTTTTATACAATTCTTATGCTCTTGACTGATATACTATATTAGAAAATGGGCCAAATAAAAGAAAAAAGTGGATGTAGATTTCTAATGGCATAAACACAGTGTGATGCTTCACATCACAGTCTTCAGGAAACTTCACTTGTGAACATGACAAGAGAACGTGTGTCTTTACACCAGTGAAGGTTAGTTGGTCTCAAGTGCACTCTATAATAAAACCAGTGTGTGTACTGTGGAGTAAAAGCAGTGGGTGTACTGTGGAGTAGAAGCAGTGTGTGCACTGTGGAGTAGAAGCAGTGTGTGCACTGTGGAGTAAAGCAGTATGTGCACTGTGGAGTAAAGCAGTTTGTGCACTGTGAAGTAAAAGCAGTGTGTGTACTGTGGAGTAAAGCAGTGTATGTACTGTGGAGTAAAGCAGTGTGTGCACTATGGAGTAGAATCAGTGTGTGCACTGTGGAGTAAAGCAGTATGTGCACTGTGGAGTAAAGCAGTTTGTGTACTGTGGAGTAAAAGCAGTGTGTATACTGTAGAGTAAAGCAGTGTGTGTATTATGAAGTAAAGCAGTGTGTGTACTATGGAGTAAAGCAGTGTGTGCACTGTGAAGTAAAGCAGTGTGTGTGTACTGTGGAGTAAAAGCAATGTGTGTACTGTAGAGTAAAGTAGTGTGTGCACTGTGGAGTAAAAGCAGTGTCAGTACTGTGGAGTAAAAGCAGTGCGTGCACTGTGGAGTAAAGCAGTGTGTGTACTGTGGAGTAAAGCAGTGTGTTCACTGTGGAGTAAAGCAGTGTGTGTACTGTGGAGTAAATGCAATGTGTGTGCTGTAGGTAAAGCAGTGTGTGCACTGTGGAGTAAAGCAGTGTCAGTACTGTAGAGTAAAGTAGTGGGCACTGTGGGTAAAGCAGTGTCAGTACTGTGGAGTAAAAGCAGTGTGTGCACTGTGGAGTAAAGCAGTGTGTGTACTGTGGAGTAAAGCAGTGTGTTCACTGTGGAGTAAAGCAGTGTGTGTACTGTGGAGTAAATGCAATGTGTGTACTGTAGAGTAAAGCAGTGTGTGCACTGTGGATTAAAAGCAGTGTCAGTACTGTGGAGTAAAAGCAGTGTGTGCACTGTGGAGTAAAAGCAGTGTCAGTACTGTGGAGTAAAAGCAGTGTGTGCACTGTGGAGTAAAGCAGTGTGTGTACTGTGGAGTAAAAAGCAGTGTGTGTACAGTGGAGTAAAGAAGTGTATGCACTGTGGAGTAAATGCAGGGTGTGTACTGTGGAGTAAAAGCACTGTGTGCACTGTGCAGTAAAAGCAGTGTGAGTACTGTGGAGTAAAAGCACTGTGTGTACTGTGGAGTAAAAGCAGCGTGTGTACTGTGGAGTAGAAGCAGTGTGTGCACTGTGGAGTAAAGCAGTGTGTGCACTGTGTAGTAAAGTAGTGTGATTACTGTGGAGTAAAAGCAGTGTGATTACTGTGGAGTAGAAGCACTGTGTGCTCTGTGAAGTAAAAGCACTGTGTGTACTGTGGAGTAAAAGCAGTGTGTGTACTGTGGAGTAGAAGCAGTGTGTGTACTGTGGAGTAAAGCAGTGTGTGCACTGTGCAGTAAACTAGTGTGAATACTGTGGAGTAAAAGCAGTGTGATTACTGTGGAGTAAAAGCACTGCGTGCACTGTGGAGTAAAGTAGTGTGTGTACTGTGGAGTAAAAGCAGTGTGTGTACTGTGGTGTAATGAGACAAAACTCATATGAAGAGGTAAGGTAGGAGTTTATAGTAGTAGAGTCGTATAGTGAGGTTAGTAGGTAGCGTGACTCGAGGGTGTGGAGGTGACTACGTATATTAATACAGGCTCAGTACAAGTGTAGCATATAAAACACAAATGCGTGTTACAACTTTATTTTACTAGTTGCATAGGGGGAGTTAATGGGGGGGGGGATTCGTACACAGGGTATGATAGACTATGATATTTTCGTATAACTTCACAAGTCGAATGGGCACTTCCACTAAGTCGATCGTTCTGAGGTTCGGGATCACTGCACTACTACCGCCTACACAGCCAGCACTTACTTTTACACATTGAGTTGACAGCACTCTGTCGATGGACCCCGCTGAAACCTCGTTGCCCTTGGTGACGGACTTCTTTGATGAGCGGGACTGGGGACGTCGTTGCTGGCCCTCCTCGGTTAATAGACTCTCTCTCATGAGAGGAGCTCCAGCCCCTATATTTTGGAGGAGCTGGCAGATGACCTCTCCTACTGAACTAGGTGTGTCTTGACCGGGTTGTTAGGTCAACAGGGGTGCTGGCTTATTAGCGGGTCCTTGAATTAACAAGGTCATGACGCCGGGTTCAGCTGATCGAGTGGCGGTGAGAATTCTGGTACCCTTGTGATCTTGATCTCCCTTGGGTCAGGTTTAGACAGCTGTTTGCCCAGGTGTGGTCACGTCGCCGGGTCAGTAATGCTTCCGAATTTTTTTTTTATTTTTTAAATTGGCCTCCAGCCTCCCCCAATAGCCACACCATCGCCACCATTTAATTACCTAAATATTAAATATCCTAATACATAAGTAGCTATCCTATCTGTGTTAAATTAGTTGAGCTTCCGAAATTATTACCGCCCGGGTGTGTCTTGACCAGGTGTGGTTTCCTTAACACGGTGGTAACACCCTAGGGTTACTCAAGTACTTAGTGGCCTGGGTCAGGTCCCTTGGGTCCTGACCCAGGGTGTGTCAACTTGGTAAGTGGGGGTACCACGAGGCATGTACAGTACTCACTGTTGTATGTGTTGTAATTCTCTGGGCTGTAGGCTGTGGTCTGAAAATCAATCATTACAGTGGAGTAAAAGCAGTGTGTGCACTGTGGAGTAAAAGCACTGTGTGCACTGTGGAGTCAAGGCAGTGTGTGTACTGTGGAGTCGGGCAGTGTGTTACTGTGGAGTCAGGCAGTGTGTATACTGTGGAGTAAAAGCAGTGTGTTTACTGTGGAGTAAAAGCAGTGTGTAAACTATGGAGTCTGGCAGTGTGTGTACTGTGGAGTAAAAGCAGTCTGTGTACTGTGGAGCAAAAGCAGTGTGTGTACTGTGGAGTCAAGGCAGTGTATGTACTGTGGAGTCAGGCAGTGTATGTACTATGGAGTCAGGCAGTGTGTGTACTGTGGAATAAAAGCAGTGTGCATACTGTGGAGTGAAAGCAGTGTGTGTACTGTGGAGTCAAGGCAGTGTATGTACTGTGGAGTCAGGGCAGTGTGTGTACTGTGGAGTCAAGGCAGTGTATGTACAGTGGAGTCAGGGCAGTGTGTGTACTGTGGAGTCAAGGCAGTGTATGTACTGTGGAGTCAAGGCAGTGTGTGTACTGTAGAGTCAGGGGAGTGTGTGTATTGTGGAGTCAAGGCAGTGTTTGTACTGTGGAGTCAGGGCAGTGTGTGTACTGTGGAGTCAACGCAGTGTGTGTACTGTAGGGTCAGGCAGTGTGTGTACTGTGGAGTCAGGCAATGTGTGTTCTGGGGAGTCAGGCAGTGTGTTTATTGTGTAGTCAAGGCAGTGTATGTATTGTGGATTCAGGCAGTGTGTGTAATGTGGAGTCGTGCAGTGTGTGTAGTGAGGAGTCGTGTTGTGTGTGTACTGTAGAGTCGTGCAGTGTGTGTACTGTGGAGTCGTGCAGTGTTTGTACTGTGGAGTCCTGCAGAGTGTGTACTGTGGAGTCGGGCAGTTTTCGTACTGTGGAGTGGTGCAGTGTGTGTACTGTGGAGTGGTGCAGTGTGTGTACTGTGGAGTCAGGCAGTGTGTGTACTGTGGAGTCGGGCCGTGTGTGTACTGTGGAGTCGGGCAGTGTGTGTACAATGGAGTTGTCCAGTGTGTGTTCTGTGGAGTCGTGCATTGTGTGTTCTAAGGAGTCAGGGCAGTGAGTGCACTGTGGAGTCAAGGCAGTGTGTGTTCTGTGGAGTATAGGCAGTGTGTGTACTGTGGAGTCAGGCAGTGTGTGTACTATGAACTCAGGCAGTGTGTGTACTATGGAGTCAGGCAGTGTGCGTACTGTGGAGTAAAAGCAGTGTGTGTACTATGGAGTAGAAGCAGTGTGTGTACTGTGGAGTAAAAGCAGTGTGTGTACTGTGGAGTCAAGGCAGTGTGTGTACTGTGGAGTCAAGGCAGTGTGTGTACTGTGGAGTCAAGGCAGTGTGTGTACTGTGGAATCAGGGCAGTGTGTGTAGTGTGGAGTCAGGGCAGTGTGTATACTGTGGAGTCAAGGCAGTGTATGTACTGTGGAATCAAGGCAGTGTATGTACTGTGGAGTCAAGGCAGTATGTGTACTGTGGAGTCAAGGCAGTGTATGTACTGTGGAGTCAGGGTAGTGTGTGTACTGTGGAGTCAGGGCAGTGTGTGTACCGTAGAGTCAAGGCAGTATATGTAATGTGGAGTTAAGGCAGTGTATGTACTGTGGAGTCAAGGCAGTGTGTGTACTGTGGAGTCAAGGCAGTGTAAGTTCTGTTGAGTGAGGGCAGTGTGTGTACTGTGGAGTCAGGGCAGTGTGTGTACTGTGGAGTCAAGGCAGTGTGTGTACTGTGGCGTCAAGGCAGTGTGTGTGCTGGGAGGTGGCAGTGTATGTACTGTGGAGTCAGGGCAGTGTGTGTGTACTGTGGAGTCAGGGCAGTGTGTGTACTGTGGAGTCAAGGCAGTGTGTGTACTGTGAGGGTCAGGCAGTGTGTGTGTGTACTGTGGAGTCAGGGCAGTGTGTGCACTGTGGAATCAAGCAGTGTGTGTAGTGGAGTCAAGGCAGTGTGTGTGCTGGCCAACAGATCCAGGCAATGTGTGTGCACTGTGGAGTCAGGCAATGTGTGTACTAGGGGGTCAGGCAGTGTGTGTATTGTGGAGTCAAGGCAGTGTGTGTACTGTGGGGTCAGGCAGTGTGTGTACTGTGGAGTCAGGCAATGTGTGTACTGGGGAGTCAGACAGTGTGTGTAGTGTGAAGTCAAGGCAGAGTATGTATTGTGGAGTCAAGGCAGTGTGTGTACTGTGGAGTCAAGGCAGTGTATGTACTGTGGAGTCAGGGCAGTGTGTGTACTGTGGAGTCAGGTCAGTGTGTGTACTGTGGAGTCAAGGCAGTGTGTGTGCTGTGGAGTCAGGCAGTGTGTGTACTGTGGGATCAGGCAATGTGTGCACTGTGGAGTCAGGCAATGTGTGTACTGGAGAATCAGGCAGTGTGTGTATTGTGGAGTCCGGCGGTGTGTGTACTGGGGAGTCAGGCAGTGTGTGTATTCTGGCGTCAAGGCAGTGTGTGTACTGTGGGGTCAGGCAGTGTGTGTACTGTGGAGTCAGGCAATGTGTGTACTGGGGAGTCAGGCAGTGTGTGTAGTGTGGAGTCAAGGCAGAGTATGTATTGTGGAGTCAGGCAGTGTTTGTACTGTAGAGTAAAAGAAGTGTGTGTACTGTAGAGTCAAGGCAGTGTGTGTACTGTGGAGTCAAGGCAGTGTGTGTACTGTGGATTCAAGGCAGTTTGTGTACTGTGGAGTCTGGGCAGTGTGTGTGCTGTGGAGTCAAGGCAGTGTATGTACTATGGAGTCAAGGCAGTGTGTGTACTGTGGAGTCAAGGCAGTATGTGTACTGTGGAGTCAAGGCAGTGTGTGTACTGTGGAGCCAAGGCAGTATGTGTACTGTATAGTAGGGGCAGTGTGTGTGCTGTGGAATCAAGGCAGTGTGTGTACTGTGAAGTCAGGGCATAATGTGCACTGTGGATTCAAGGCAGTGTATGTACTGTGGAGTCAAGGCAGTGTATGTATTGTGGAGTCAGGGCAATGTGTGTAATGTGGAGTCAATATAGTGTATGTACTGTGAAGTCAGGGCAGTGTGTGTAATGTGTAGTCAAGGCAGTGTGTGTACTGTAGGGTCAGGGCAGTGTGTGCACTGTGGAGTCAAGGCAGTGTATGTACTGTGGAGTGAGGGCAGTGTGTGTGTACTGTGGAGTCAGGGCAGTGTGTGTACTGTGGAGTCAAGGCAGTGTATGTACAGTGGAGTCAGGGCAGTGTGTGTACTGTGGAGTCAAGGCATGTATGCTGTGGAGTCAGGGGCAGTGTGTGTGTGGAGTCAAGGCAGTGTGTGCACTGTGGAATTGGAAGCAATGTGTGTGTACTGGGGGAGTCAGGCAGTGTGTGTGTGTGGAATCAGGCAGTGTGTGTGTTTGGAGTCAGGCAGTGTGTGCACTGTGGAATCAGGCAATGTGTGTACTGGGGAGTTGGGCAGTGTGTGTATTCTGGAGTCAAGGGAGTGTGTGTACTTTGGGGTCAGGCAGTGTGTGTACTGTAGAGTCAGGCAATGTATGTACTGGGGATTCAGGCAGTGTGTGTAGTGTTGAGTCAAGGCAGAGTACGTATTGTGGAGTCAGGCAGTGTGTGTACTATGGGGTCAAGGCAGTGTGTGCACTGTGGATTCAAGGCAGTGTGTACTGGGGAGTCAGGCAGTTTGTGTAGTGTGGAGTCAAGGCAGAGTATGTATTGTGTAGTCAGGCAGTTTTTGTACTGTAGAGTAAAAGCAGTGTGTGTACTGTTGAGTCAAGGCAGTGTGTGTACTGTGGAGTCAAAGCAGTGTGTGTACTGTGGAGTCAAGGTAGTGTGTGTACTGTGGATTCAAGGCAGTGTGTGTACTGTGGAGTCTGGGCAGTGTGTGTGCTGTGGAGTCAAGGAAGTGTATGTACTATGAAGTCAAGGCAGTGTGTGTACTGTGGAGTCAAGGCAGTATGTGTACTGTGGAGTCAAGGCAGTGTGTGTACTGTGGAGTCAGGGCAATGTGTGTACTGTATAGTCAGGGCAATGTGTGTACTGTGGAGTCAAGGCAGTGTGTGTACTGTGAAGTCAGGGCAGTGTGTGCACTGTGGATTCAAGGCAGTGTATGTACTGTGGAGTCAAGGCAGTGTATGTATTGTGGAATCAGGGCAGTGTGTGTACTCTGGAGTCAATATAGTGTATGTACTGTGAAGTCAGGGCAGCGTGTGTAATGTGGAGTCAGGGCAGTGTGTATACCGTGGAGTCAAGGCAGTGTATGTAATGTGGAGTCAAGGCAGTCTATGTACTGTGGAGTCAAGGCAGTGTGTGTACTGTGGAGTCAAGGCAGTGTAAGTTCTGTTGAGTGAGGGCAGTGTGTGTACTGTGGAGTCAGGGCAGTGTGTGTACTGTGGAGTCAAGGCAGTGTATGTGCTGTGGCATCAAGGCAGTGTGTGTACTGTGGAGTCAGGGCAGTGTGTGTACTGTGGAGTCAAGGCAGTGTATGTGCTGTGGCGTCAAGGCAGTGTGTGTACTGTGGAGTCAAGGCAGTGTAAGTTCTGTTGAGTGAGGGCAGTGTGTGTAATGTGGAGTTAGGGCAGTGTGTGTACTGTGGAGTCAAGGCAGTGTATGTACTGTAGCATCAAGCCAGTGTGTGTACTGTGGAGTCAAGGCAGTGTATGTACTGTGGAGTCAGGGCAGTGTGTGTACTGTGGAGTCAAGGCAGTGTATGTATTGTGGAGTCAGGCAGTGTGTGTAATTGTTGGGTCGCAGTGTGTGTACTGTGGAGTCGTGCTGTGTGTGTACTCCTCTGTGGAGTCGTGCAGTGTGTACTGTGGAGTCAGGCAGTGTGTGATCCAGGAGTCAAGGCAGTGTATATACTGTGAGTCAGGGCAGTGTGTGTACTGTGGAGTCAATAGTTTATGTAATGTGGAGTCATCAGGGCAGTGTGTGTAATGTAGAGTCAAGGCAGTGTGTGTAATTGTAGAGTCAGGGCAGTGTGTGTACTGTGGAGTCAAGGCAGTGTTTGTACTGTGGAGTCAGGGTAGTGTGTGTGTGCTGTGGAGTCAGGGTAGTGTGTGTACTGTGAGTCAAGGCAGTGTGTGTACTGTGTACTGTGGAGTCAACGCAGTGTGTGTACTGTAGGGTCAGGCAGTGTGTGTACTGTGGAGTCAGGCAATGTGTGTTCTGGGGAGTCAGGCAGTGTGTTTATTGTGTAGTCAAGGCAGTGTATGTATTGTGGATTCAGGCAGTGTGTGTAATGTGGAGTCGTGCAGTGTGTGTAGTGAGGAGTCGTGTTGTGTGTGTACTGTAGAGTCGTGCAGTGTGTGTACTGTGGAGTCGTGCAGTGTTTGTACTGTGGAGTCCTGCAGAGTGTGTACTGTGGAGTCGGGCAGTTTTCGTACTGTGGAGTGGTGCAGTGTGTGTACTGTGGAGTGGTGCAGTGTGTGTACTGTGGAGTCAGGCAGTGTGTGTACTGTGGAGTCGGGCCGTGTGTGTACTGTGGAGTCGGGCAGTGTGTGTACAATGGAGTTGTCCAGTGTGTGTTCTGTGGAGTCGTGCATTGTGTGTTCTAAGGAGTCAGGGCAGTGAGTGCACTGTGGAGTCAAGGCAGTGTGTGTTCTGTGGAGTATAGGCAGTGTGTGTACTGTGGAGTCAGGCAGTGTGTGTACTATGAACTCAGGCAGTGTGTGTACTATGGAGTCAGGCAGTGTGCGTACTGTGGAGTAAAAGCAGTGTGTGTACTATGGAGTAGAAGCAGTGTGTGTACTGTGGAGTAAAAGCAGTGTGTGTACTGTGGAGTCAAGGCAGTGTGTGTACTGTGGAGTCAAGGCAGTGTGTGTACTGTGGAGTCAAGGCAGTGTGTGTACTGTGGAATCAGGGCAGTGTGTGTAGTGTGGAGTCAGGGCAGTGTGTATACTGTGGAGTCAAGGCAGTGTATGTACTGTGGAATCAAGGCAGTGTATGTACTGTGGAGTCAAGGCAGTATGTGTACTGTGGAGTCAAGGCAGTGTATGTACTGTGGAGTCAGGGTAGTGTGTGTACTGTGGAGTCAGGGCAGTGTGTGTACCGTAGAGTCAAGGCAGTATATGTAATGTGGAGTTAAGGCAGTGTATGTACTGTGGAGTCAAGGCAGTGTGTGTACTGTGGAGTCAAGGCAGTGTAAGTTCTGTTGAGTGAGGGCAGTGTGTGTACTGTGGAGTCAGGGCAGTGTGTGTACTGTGGAGTCAAGGCAGTGTATGTACTGTGGAGTCAAGGCAGTGTGTGTACTGTGGAGTCAAGGCAGTGTATGTACTGTGGAGTCAGGGCAGTGTGTGTACTGTGGAGTCAGGGCAGTGTGTGTACCGTGGAGTCAGGCAGTGTGTGTGCTGGAGTGTGTGTACTGTGGAGTCAGGGCAGTGTGTGTACTGTGCAGTCAGGGCAGTGTGTGTACTGTGGAGTCAAGGCAGTGTGTGTACTTTGGAGTCATGGCAGTGTGTGTACTGTGGGATCAGGCAGTGTGTGCACTGTGGAATCAGGCAATGTGTGTACTGGGGAGTCAGGCAGTGTGTATATTGTGGAATCAAGGCAGTGTATGTATTTTGGAGTCAGGCAGTGTGTGTATTGTGGAGTCCGGCAGTGTGTGTACTGGGGAGTTGGCCAGTGTGTGTATTCTGGAGTCAAGGGAGTGTGTGTACTTTGGGGTCAGGCAGTGTGTGTACTGTGGAGTCAGGCAATGTATGTACTGGGGATTCAGGCAGTGTGTGTAGTGTGGAGTCAAGGCAGAGTATGTATTGTGGAGTCAGGCAGTGTGTGTACTATGGGGTCAAGGCAGTGTGTGTACTGTGGATTCAAGGCAGTGTGTGTACTTTGGAGTCAAGGTAGTGTGTGTACTGTGGATTCAAAGCAGTGTGTGCACTGTGGAGTCAGGGCAGTGTTTGTACTGTAGAGTAAAAGCAGTGTGTGTACTGTAGAGTCAAGGCAGTGTGTGTACTGTGGAGTCAAGGCCGTGTCTGTACTGTGGAGTCAAGGCAGTGTGTGTACTGTGGATTCAAAGCAGTGTGTGTACTGTGGAGTCTGGGCAGTGTGTGTGCTGTGGAGTCAAGGCAGTGTATGTACTGTGGAGTCAAAGCAGTGTGTGTACTGTGGAATCAGGGCAGTGTGTGTACTGTGGAGTGTAGGCAGTGTGTGTACTGTGGAGTCAGGCAATGTGTGTGTACTGTGGGTCAGGGCAGTGTGTACTGTGGAGTGTAGGCAATGTGTGTACTGTGAGGTCAGCAGTGTGTGTACTGTGGAGTCAGGGCAGTGTGTGTACTGTGGAGTCAGACAGTGTGTGTACTGTGAGTGTGTGTACTGTGGAGTCGGCAGTGTGTGTACTGTGGGAGGCAGTGTGTGCTGTGAGTCTCAGTGTGTGTTGTACGCAGTGTGTACTGTGGAGTCAGCAGTGTGTGTGTACTGGAGTTGTGCAGTGTGTGTTCTGTGGAGTTGTGCAGTGTGTTCGTGAGTGGAGTCAGGGCAGTTTGTGCACTGTGGAGTCAAGGCAGTGTGTGTACTGTGGAGTATAGGCAGTGTGTGTACTGTGGAGTCAGGGCAGTGTGCGTACTGTGGAGTCAAGGCAGTGTGTGTACTGCGGAGTCAGGGCAGTGTGTGTACTGTGGAGTCAAGGCAGTGTGTGTACTGTGGAGTCGGGCAGTTTGTGCATGTGTCCATGTTTTAGTATCACTGACCAAAGTTTATGTTTAGCTCCACTTCAGTACAAAGATAATAAATATTAATAAATTAAATTGCTTCTATAAATGGTAACAAAATGATCTTTTAAGTCTTCATACTTTCTGGATAATCCACATCAGTAATCCTTCTGTTTATTCAGGACCAGCTAATTAGTATAGTATGCTTATATTAATTCCGTCGCTGCCGACTTGATCAACTACAGTACAGTGCAAATTGCCATTAGGCTTTAAAGAAATAAATAAAAAATCTATAAGACCCTTTCCTAAAAGTAGCCTATGGTACATCTTGGATATGGATAATGATGGATGGGTGATGATAATCAATGATGAACCTTGTCATAGACCCACCAGCTGTGCTAACTTCTCGCCATTAGTGGCCATATACTGAAAAATTTTCTTTCTTTTATTAATAATTTTGCTGATACAAAAATGAAAATTAATACAATGAATACATAAACACTGTGTAGAAGAATTAATACGTAAGTGACATACAATACTCACAAAGACTACCATTGTACAACATAGAAACAAAGCTAAGTTTAAATTTGATACAGCAAATTGTTGTAGAAAGTTACAGATAAGAGACATGGATATGCCAAATGATGGACATTAGCTCAGCCAACTGTGGTAATACAACAAAAATTCCAATATTAATCTGTGTAAACAGCAAAATAAGCTTAGCATTAACAAAAATATGTAAATACTGAATACCTCTTTTGAAGGAAGGCCTTTCATTTTCTTGTTGCTTCGCATGAAGATGACATACTGTCGATGCACCCATACAAACAGTGCACCCAGGAACCCGCACATTACCCTGCGGGTGGTCAAGAATGGTTAATAAGCATGTTAAGATACAAGACTATACTCCTGTATTGGAAATTCTAATCCCTATGACATAAGGTGGAATTTGTGTTCAGCTTATTGAACTTAGGATATCAGAATGGACTTGTGAGGAAATCAGGAAACAGGAATTGGAGTTGGACAGGTGATGATCGCAAGAACTTGAAATCAACAGTAAACTACCGAAGGCCCCAAGTAGTTATATACGTATAATTGTGCAATAGTGAAAGCCCTAGGCAAGAGTGGTGACTGGTGAAGACCCACGGAACTCATCCCTGTCAATTTTCTAATACTGTAGTCCAATATAAGGGATCTCAATAGATGAGGCAGCAATATGAATGGGGGTGGGAGTGGGCCTCCTATCTGGGAATGCCAAATATTATAAAACAGATCTAATTTTACAGCCATTTAGAAACCTCTTTGCTGAGAAATCATCTGAGTGGTGGCTCCAAACCTCACCTTTCTGTGTGCAGTACAACACCTTGGTAAAAAAAACGGCATCAATTTTGTACTAATGAGCAATCTTCTCAGATATATTTGAAGGGTTTATATATCTAAGTTTTGAAAATATATTGAAACTAGAAATTTGGTAAAGCATTTAGCTTTTTCGCCTATCACTTATTTGATATTGGAAGAAGATAACCTTCAACACCAAGTTGTTTATGAAAAAAAAAGTGAGAATTACAAATTAGATCGCTAAGATATATGAGCAGACTAGAAAGGTTACTGAGGTAGAGTGATGAGGGTAAACTAAAGAGAGGAGAAGAATACATCCTGATGATATAAGGGACTACGGTGTAAAATATTATTGAGGATATAAGGAACCATAGTGTAAAATTTACTTACAGTGGTTTGACAAGAACGTGAAAATAGTTGAATGAATTGTAAAATGTTTTTAAGTTCTGAGGATACAAAAGTTTCTCCAACCTGAAGACTGAACAAAAAATGTTGGAAAATTGCAAGCAAGCTCACAAGATTTTGATAAAGATGAACAAGCACATCAAACGAACTACAGTACAGTATTAAGATAAAAAATCTGAGCGTTAATTCATAACTGGCTATATGTGGCTACTTGCAGGTTCAATATATTAATTTGTGGATTAAAACAACTTTTGAAGTAAAAAATTATAACTAGTTGTTCAGGAAGATTTAGTATAGGTTACCACAATAAATCTGTTAAAGATCATGGTGAATATAAAGGTCTATTTCACTGAGTTATTTAGTACTTATTAACTTGGAAAAGTTCTTTAAAGGAATTCCAAGATGCTTGTTGTGGCCATCTTCTCGGTCTTTGGATGAAGTTCTTCGCTGCAAATGTAAAATTGGAATAATTTTGAAGATCAAAAGTCAGAGGAATAAGATTCCAGTAACAACAACACCCTGGCAACTGTCCCTGGATTGGCAGCTTAATAATCCAAGAAAATGAGAACTTTTCCAGTACACTGATGCTACAAGTTCTTCTGTGCAGTAGCTTAGTGGGCTAGACTTCTTCTGGAGGTTCCATACTATTGTGTAACACTCACAAGAACTTTACTGTCGAACTCTTGACTCAGACATATACCCAATGGGAGGGAGCAGCTACACTTCCAGGGGCCCAAGGAAAGTGGGTGAGAATCTGCTCTAGAAAGATGAATGCGCAAGATGCCCCGGAACTAAGTTGTAGAGAGCAGTTATACTCACACTTGAGGGATGGCCTCGAGGATTTTCCTATCTCTTGTGCACTATACGATCACATGACCTGACCACCATGAATAAGCAACTGGTACAAGAAATAATGTTTAATCAAACATTCCCAAAGCAAAAACACAAAAATCATATCTAGCTGTCAGAAACAGGCCATGACTCCCTTAAGCCTAATGTAAGAAACTATAACAGTGTCAGGAAGTGTTTACCAATTAGAAGCCACAAAACTAAAAATATAAATGAATGAATTATCACATTTTGGCAAAAGTTACTTAACAAGGTGCATTTTACTGTCAAAGTTGTAAATATCTTCATAAATGTCAGTAGTCTAAAACAGGATCTCTTAAGCATTCTTACAAATTGTACCACAAAAAGTTTGATCAGTAAGAAACCAAATGTTTAAAGTGCAGTGTGTGTGTATGTCAGTTGCTGGGACAATAGTCAACCAACACAAACCCCCCCCCCCCGCAAAAAAAAAAAAACACTTGTCTTTACTCAGCAGGGTTGGAATAATTGTACTTGTAATTTAAAGAAAAATAATTAATACCAAATTTTTGCGTAATTGTAATTGTACGTATTTAATAACTTTTACAATAACTTAATTGTAATTAAGATATCATGTAATTGTAATGTACTGTAGTTAGTTTTACTTTTTTTTTAATTCTATCCTCTTTACCACTGATCGGCTCATTAGCCTCTAGGGCAGTCGGTTACGTCTGTTATACACTGTTGACAAGTATTGGGCATGTACTGGATACAGGGTGTATCTGTACCTGTACCAGCGTTGGTCAAGTCTGATCTTGAAAGAGCTCACACTCGGTGACGTCACAATACTCTCTGGCAGATTGTACCAAGAGTTTACAATTCCCACTCCCAAAAAGTTTGCCTTACAATTTTCTGGACTTGAGGCTTCTTCAACTTTGCACTATGACATCTAGTGGGGCAGGCATCTGCCAGCTCTAAGAAGTAAACTTCAATTAAGTCACCCCTAGGCGGTTGCAGGCGTTCTAATCTCTCTGGGTAACTGAGGTACCGTACCGCAGGCAACAGCCTGGTGGCCCTCCTTTGGACATTTTCAATCAACTGAGAGCCTCTAGCATATCTGTCACCCCGACAGTACTTCAGATGGGGAGCACCTCACTCTTGAAGGTCGTTATATATGAACGACATTCTTATGAGACTATTAGCTTAGTTGCATGATTCACCTTCTCACAATGGCCTGAAAACTTCAGTTCATTGTCAACATACACAACCTGATCCTTTTCGCATTTGGTCTCTATTAATGTTGTTTCGTCGTCCCGTTGGGACATATGATATGCCTGCTTACTGTTGGTACGACCTAGATAACATTGAATCTTAACAGCCATTTCTTCAACCACCTTTGAAGCTGGCAGAGATTTTTCAGTAGTTCTTCACAATCTGTTTGGTTCTTAATTTCCCGGAATAACTCGGCATCGTCTACAAACATTTGTATGGGGGAATGTATTGCTTCTGGCATGTCATTAATGAAAGAGACAAACAACAATGGGCCCAATACACTGATCTGTGGTACCCTGCTTGTCACGGGTACACAGGACTATTTCGTTTCATTAATCACCACACACACACTGCTTGCGATCATGAAGAAAGTATCTGATCCACGCAATGACACTTTCCCGAATCTCGTACCCATGCAGTTTAATTCTCAGCCTTTCATGGGGTACGTGGTTGAAACCCTTGGCAAAATCCGGATATATAATTCAATATTACTGCCCTGTTCCAGAATTAGAGTCCAAACATCCAGCACCTTGAATAATTGTGTCAAGCAAAAGTGTCCCGGCATAAAATTGTGTTGGCAGTCTGTAAAGGGCCTGGGAATTAGGGATAGAAATCCCTTACCAGACTAATCAGGTTCTTAATAAAGGAAAGTGAAGGACCATAGTTTTCTGAGGAATAGCAAACAACCGTTTGAGATTGACATCTCTTTACTGTTAAAAATATAACACAAAACTCTGACACCACTCAACAACATCAAATAACAATTACTGGAATCAAACTATTAAGGCAGTCAACAGTTAATGGAGTCAAACAATTAATGAAAGTAAACAATTAAAGGAAGCAAGCAATTAATGGGAGTCGGCAATTAATAGAATCAAACAATTAATGGGAGTCAACAACTGATAGAATCAAACAATGAACAGATATTTCCTACGGCCGTGGCCCTGGGGGAAGGTTCTGGAACACGGTGATCCACACTCATGGTAGGGAAGCGTCCATTCAACTCCACACTCGAGCGACGTCTTGAAATGGCAGGAGAACACCGGGGCACAGAAGGAATGAGATGGACTGACGGTCGTGGTATGGTAGTGGTAGATGACCAGAGAATTGACAGTCGATAAGTGAAGGTCTGGGGACACAGCCCATGAGTCCAGGACCTATGATGAGATCACAGCCAGAATTTGACGAACAGCGAGGTAGCTAGATAATGACTGTATGGAGGCTGGGGTGAATCTGCCAGTGACCCAGATAGTCGCTGCTGTTCTCACCTCTGTCCGACCGCCCCAAGTGTCGTCCGCACCAGCAATAGAGAGAGTTAGCAGGGGTAAGGAGCAGGAAGATCGTTTCCGCCCTTACACAGCTCCCCCAACAAAAATCTAATGTAAGGTAGATAGATTAAAATTTAAGATTAGTACACAAAGCATAAACATCTTACAACAAATGCTTAAATACACATTGCACAATAAAGAAGGGTCACATAAAAGCATAGGTGGTAACTTGATGTCCAAAACGTAAGGCCGTATCAAGGAACTGCATGTGGGGTCCACTTCAGTCCAGGTTTAAGTTTGGGCCTATTTCTAATCGTAGGGGATTCTTCTATCTCGTCAAGTTTTATCAGCAACTGGCAACCGAGATCATCCGAGTCTGGCGCCCGAACTTCACAGGAACTCCTGCAGGGTAGTGCCTCGACTAACTCCAGCTTGGGAACGTCGTCAAGGACACGGGCAATGTGGGTCCTGCAATTATATTGCCTTAACAAATTAGCTTGGTGTAATTTAGGCGTCTTAGAGGAAGGGGGTGAGAATGGTCCAACAAAATCTATGGCTACCCGAGAAAATTGTTCTGCAATGGCGGGTAAGGGTCCAAGTGGAACAGGACGGACTCTACCCTTGGCGGACATACGTGGGCACTAATCACAACTCCTACAAAAAGCTCTAATATCGTCTCCCATACCTGGCCAGTAAAACTGATCAGCAACCTTCCTATAAGTTTTCCTTCGAGAACAGTGACCTACTAGAGGGCTCTTGTGAGCTACAGAAAGAATGTTACTACGACAAACAGCAGGAACAACAAGTAAAATCCGACCTACTTTGGCTGGTCGCTTTGATGACACACAAGATCTGTGTAACACCCCATTAATAGAAACAAACTTATAAACCGACCCATCTCTCACCTGATCCTCCTCCCCGGAAGTCACCATCTCCCTTACACGCTTCAGAGTGGAACACGAGTCTTGAAGCTTGGCGAACTCCTTGGGCGTCACAGTCAGTGGCACCAAATTCGGAAGAATCAGGGGATGCGGTCGTTTCACCTTCACCGTCCGTGTCTTTACAGCTTGGACCTTGGCTGCAGGCGTGGCGGCGTGTGAGGGTGGCGAGGCGACGTCGGCAGGTGGCGAGTCGTCGTCGTCGTCAGCAGGTGGCGTGGGGACTGGTGCTGGTGGCGAGGAGAGTTTTAAGGGTTCCGGGTCGTTAGGGTCACGAACACCGGGAACATTACCAATGAGGACACTAGCAAATTTAATGGGAGCTCTTATCACATTAGACCAACCAGTGAAATAGGGGCAATGCAGGTAGTACCTAACAACAAGGAACTGGTCAACACGACCTAAATAATCGGCGCCACTAACCTTCGAGCAGCGGGAGATGTCAGCGTCAGGCAGGGCTTCCTCAGAGACAATAATGTACGAGCAACCAGTGTCCCTGATGAAAGTAGATGCCCTAGACCCATTTATTGTTCCACTGACAAAATAACGGGGGCAGCTTCTGTCTTCCAAGCAGAAGCCGACCTTGTTGCCGGGCTGACGAGTGTCAGCAGTCTTGAAAGCGAGGGGATTCCTGGGACAGCGAGAACGAATGTGCCCTTCTCTGCAGCTGTGACACCGCACGGCTGGCGAACTACTCCTGTGTACTCCTGGGGATGGTTCCTCGGAGGATGGAGGCTTCGCGTTCTTCACTACAGGAGGGGAAGACTTAGGGTAGGCGTTACGAGCAGACACCCAGTTGTCGGCAAGACAAACAGCTTCTCCAAGCGTCGCTGGCTGGTGTTCTTTGATGAAAATTCTCAAGTCTGGAGGTAGTGAAGACATAAACTGGTCAAATATCATGAAGTTAGAGAGAGACTGTAAGGTTTCTTCAACCTCTGATGCCTCTAGCCATTGTTGAAACAAACGACCCAGGTGAATCGAAAACTGCTGGTACGTTTCTCCCGCTCTAATCTTCGTTCTGCGGAAATCAACACGATAACCGTCAGAAGTCTTGTTAAATCCCCGCAAGAGAGCTTGCTTCAACAAAAAGTAATCTCTGGTGATGTCGGCAGACAGGGACGTGTAAATTTCTACCGGCTTACCACTCAGTAGGCTACCCAACCTTACAGCATAGTTATCTGGTTCTACACCAAGCAGCTCAGCTACCTGTTCAAACCTAACAAGATAGGAGGCGATGTCTTCTCCTTCATGGTACACAGGTAAGCTGGGTTTTACCACATTGTCTTGTATATGGCCAGAGGATTCTGGTCTACTTGAAGCATTAATCCTAGCTAGTTCTAGGTCCTTTTCTATCTGCAACTTAGCTAATTCGAACTCTTTCACTATTTCTGCTGCTTTCCTCCATCTCCCTCTCTTTCTGACGTTCCTCCATCTCTCTCTTTCTGAAGTGCCTCCATCTCTTTCTGACGTGCCTCCATCTCTCTCTCTTTCTGAAGTGCCTCTCTCTCTTTCTGACATGCCTCTCTCTCTCTCTCTCTCTCTCTCTGACGTTCCTCTCTCTCGGCATTCTGTTGGGTGACCACATACTGACCAATCTCAGTACCTGTCAGACCCAGGGCCACCGCTTGACCTTTCGACACCTCAAAACTAGACATAATGATCCGAAAGGCCAAGAACAAAGAGAAAAATAAACAACTTAGCCCTCAAATAGCCAAAGGTAACTCACCTAGTGGCTCAATCAGACCAATAAATGATTTGATCCGACTGGAGGGAACCTCATTCCGCACCCAGCCTAGCTGAATCACTCTCAGCGTAAAGAAACTGCACCAGGAG
Organism: Homarus americanus; assembly: GCF_018991925.1. Classification (NCBI taxonomy): domain Eukaryota; kingdom Metazoa; phylum Arthropoda; class Malacostraca; order Decapoda; family Nephropidae; genus Homarus; species Homarus americanus. Next base: position 29,498 of record NW_024751500.1, read on the forward strand.
AAACAACAACAAAAATGCTATTACAGCATCCACAGTGCACCCCAACCAACACTACATCCTTGACCACCGAGGGGTCAAGACGTACCTGGCGCTCCTCTCGGAGCAGCCAGGTCAACTGTTAAGTTGGCCCATACCAACCCCTTCCCCTGAACCCTCCTCCCCACCGGAATATCAACAAGTTCTCACCAGAAGTTACAATTTCATTTAGGAAAGGAAAGGAATGGAACCAGTGTTAAACCGAGGTGAACAGTGGTGAACAGTGCTTAAGTCAGTGAGAACAACTCAACAGTAACAGTCGTATCCAAGTTAACCTTCACACAGTGAGGTCCCAGGTACCCAGTGACAACGGCCCGTGATAACCAGCGATGTGTTAATCCGTCTACGATAGGAAGGCCTGGGACCAAACCTCACTCATATAACACCATCTGTGAGGGAATTACTACACCATATGTCCCTCATAACACCATCTGTGAGGGAATTACTACACCACATGTCCCTCATAACACCATCTGTGAGGGAATTACCACACCACGTCAGGTCCCTAATAACACCATCTGTGAGGGAATTACTACACCACGTGAGGACCCTCATAACACCATCTGTGAGGTAATTACACCACGTGGGGTCCCCCATAACACCATCTGTGAGGGAATTACTACACCACGTGGTCCCTCATAACACCATCTGCGAGGGAATTACTACACCACGTCAGGTCCCTCATAACACCATCTGAGGGAAACACTACATCACGTGAGGTTCCTCCTAACACCATCTGGGAGGGAGTTACTACACTACGTGTTTGCTGTTCAACACGTACAATCCTACATTAATCTGTATGTTCACTGTATGTTCCTTTACCTTTCTCTAATGAAGGCTTTTGTTAAACCACCAATGTATGTAATAAGTCATTTATGTCCAATGTATATTTTCAGCCTTCGGGCTGCAGAACTTTTTCAATAAACCGTTAATTATTATTATTATTATTATTATTATTAATTAACTTCCCCAAGTACAAGGGAGAGCAACAAATTAGCACACAGAAGGAAGGGAAAACCACTGAACAACACTTACTTCCGGGCCGCAGACAGTAAGTGGCGCGCTCACGGCGACTTACAACAACACCGGAACGAATGTTAAACCTCAGAAACCAAAGGTCAGAGACAATCCTGGCAAGGTCGCCACTTGTAAAGGCCTGGGAATTAGGGATAGAAATCCCTTACCAGACTAATCAGTAGGGTGTGTCATAGGAGGGAAGATCAGCTAAAACTAATGGCCCATCACTTTTTTGGTAGATTTTAGTGTATATAAACAGAAAATAATTTCAGTTTCAATATTTTGCAACCTTTTGTTAGGTAAATTTTCGCGTGAAATTTATCGAAAATCTAACGTACAGCTGCATTAGTGCATTACAAGTAAATAGTGAACATTGCTTTCTGACTTCATTCTTTAACAACCCAACTAACAATATTTTTTTTCTGTTTCAGATTCTGATGCATTTATAAGTTGATAATATTTGCGATGGCTGCTTGTGTCAGGACGAGGAACAAAAAATCCAGCCATCTCAGTCACTATCTTGGGTCTGGGAGAGAGCTCCTGAAGTCGGAGTTGCCTACATTGAGAGATGCTTTGAGATACGGTGTTTTAAACAGGCAAATCAGTGAAAAGAACCAAAGAACTTACACAAACAAAGACATTGCCAGTAATATGACCAAAGCTGTCTTGGCACAGTACACTCTGGCTAACGCTCAGTTCAAGCCTCCAGTCATAACAAGTTAGAAGAAGATTAGTGAGAGACTGCTAGCCAGTTGGGAAAAGGCAAGAGATATCTCTCTTGGGAGAGGAAAACTTGCAGTTAAGGACAGCTTTGCCAAGCAACTGGACCAGTTATTTGACATAATTACTTGCAAGTGCCCAATTGTTCTCTGTCCTGAGTTTGGATGCGATCATTGCCAATCCAGGCCCACATCTCCTGCCATTGCAAGCGTGAACTGAAGATTCCTGTGATCGAACTGGCATTTGTCCAAAGCACAGAAGACATTATGGGGCTCCTCCATGAGTTTCCTGTGAATATTCCGGAGTCCAGAGATGGGAGGCTGCCACAGAGAGACAGAAGAAAGAGTTTGAGGAAAAGAGGCTTGAGAAGGCCCAGGGTGAGGTAAAAAAGGCCGATGATTGGAGTCAAGCTGATTCAGAGTTTAATGACTTCCCCATGGCTGATCCGAGTGCTGACCAGGAGAATGGTGACTTTGTCCCTAACCCAAAAAATAATGATCCCAAACCTTCCAGGCATAACATTCGAAATAGGAAAGATATCCCGAGCATAGCTCTGGCCAGCATGCGACACCACACTGGTCTCAGAGAAACTGCAGAGATAGCAACAGCTGCCTGGATTGACGGTGGTTTGATAACACCTGATGATGTTCACCTGGTGATAGATCATAACAAAGTAAGGAGAGCTCAGGAGAAACTTGTCAGTAACCTAGAAGAGGAGTTTGATAAGGGGATAAGAGAAAATGGAATCAATTGTTTGTTCTTTGATGGGAGAAGGGATGACACTAAAGTGTTCATGAAAGTTGGAGATTCTGACAAGTTGTTCCCTGCCATGGTGAAGGAGGAACACTACTCCTGCTGCAGTGAACCAGGAGGGAAGTATTTGTGGCATTTCACTCCAGAAAAAGATGACATCAGGAAACCAGCTGAGATAGTGGCAGATAACATTGTGAACTGGCTCAGAGAGAGGAACGTAGACCAGACCCTGCAGGCCATTGGAGGAGACAGCACCAACACGAACACAGGGTGGCTAGGGGGGGGTCATACAGTGGATAGAGCGGAAGATTGGGAGGAAGCTGGTCTGGATTGTTTGTGACCTCCACACCAACGAGTTGCCACTCAGACATCTGATCCAGGAGCTGGATGGCAAGACTCTTTCAAACAACAGATGGTCTGGTCCTCTTGGCAAGATGCTGGACTCTGCCACTGAGTTAGAAATAAATCCGAGCTTTGAAAAAAATCACAGTTGGCCCTCCACTCGTTGAGCTTGCACATACTGTCATTGACGACCTGAGTACTGACCAGTACTATGGTTACATGATTTGCAGTGCCATCAAAACTGGGGTCATGCCTGATAGACTTGCTAACTACCTGCAGATAGGTCCAGTCTCACATTCTGGGTGGCTCTACAACGGCTCTCAGGTTCTGCAGAATTTGGGTCGCTCATCACTCATGAAAGGGGAACCAACTACAACCCTGGGACTTTAATGGCCAATTCATCGTGGTGTCCTTGCTTAAGTGGTTCCAACACCAAGGTCAAATCATCGTTCTCCGAGGTCAAAGGCATGTTCTCTTCAGCAGCGGAAGCTCCCTGAGTCAGCCAAGGAAGGTTGTTCAGATTAATGGGTAGACTGTAGAGATCTTCCTGGCAGTAACTCCATCCCGAGGCAGTTCTGCAGACAATGCTCTGCAGTAAGGATGAGGAGAAGAGAAGAGTGGCAGTCAAAAAGATCTTGGATATGAGACTTATGAGAGGATCTGGGCATGACGAATCAGTTGGTGACGATTCCTTCAGGGTCAGGAAGACTCCTGAAGTCAATCTAGGTGCCAAGACCCTCACTGATCTCATAGATCTGGATAACATCCAGGCTGGCAGTGAGCTCCCTCTTACCTGCAGCCTCACCAATGTTCAAGTCAGAGCTTTCCTGGACAACCCCATGCATGTCCTGCCTGGCCCTCGCACACCCAGAGGTATAGTGTGTGTACAGCAAGTGGCCAGGCCTTGATCCACGTGTACAGCAGGAGAGGAGGAAGGCTACATCCGAGCTCAGGTGGTCAGCAGGGAGGTGATGAGTAGAAACAGAAGCAAGAAAGACATGTTCTCTATGGTGTGCAGCAACACCGGGTCGTAGTAGTAAAACCGGTTTTTGTATTTGATGATTTTATTTTCTAAAGGAATATTAAATTTAATAAATGTGTCAAGATCATTCGTTTCACTATTCTGGATCATTTTCATCCTAATAAATTAACCTGATACATTTACTTTACTTTAAATAATCTATTTAGTGGTGTTGGTAAAAGGGTGGGAATACTGAATTTTCATAAGATTTCAAGTTAAAATTTACCTAGCAAAAAATGAAAACTTTTCAAATCTGAAGATATCACATGATTCTGCACATAGAACTACATCATTAATACCATGGGCCGATTTTTCAAACTCAACAAAAAAAAATCGCCTCCGTATGACACACCCTACTAATCAGGTTCTTAATAAAGGAAAGTCAAGGACCATGGTTTTCTGAGGAGTAGCAAACAACCGTTTGAGATTGACATCTCTTTACTGTAAAAAATATAACACAAAACTCTGACACCACTCAACATCAAATAACAATTATGGGAGTCAAACTATTAAGGCAGTCAACAGTTAATGGAGTCAAACAATTAATGGAAGTAAACAGTTTAAGGGAGCAAACAATTAATGGGAGTCATCAATTAATAGAATCAAACAATTAATGGGAGTCAACAACTAATGGAATCAAACAATTAATGGGAGTCAACAATAATAGAATCAAACACTGAACAGATATATCCTACGGCAGTGGCCCTGGGGGAAGGTTCTGGAACACCGTAGAGAAGCGTCCATTCAACTCCACACTCGAGCGACGTCTTGAAATGGCAGGAGAACACAGGGGCACAGACGGAATGAGATGGACTGACGGTCGTGGTATGGTAGTGGTAGAAGACCAGAGAATTGACAGTCGATAAGGGAAGGTCTGGGGACACAGCCCACGAGTACAGGACCTATGATGAGATCACAGCCAGAATTTGACGAACAGTGAGGTAGCTAGATAGTGACTGTATGGCGGCTGGGGTGAATCTGCCGGTGACCCAGATAGTCGCTGCCATTCTCACCTCTGTCCAACAGCCCGAAGGTGTCGTCTGCACCAGCAAACGAGAGAGTTAGCAGCAGTAAGGAGCAGGGATATCGTTTCCGCCCTTACACAGTCCTTTACAAGGTTGTTTCATAGTAAAGTGTTCCATCATGGCATCTCTTATAATGATATCAAATACTTTATACACTATGCTGGTCAGACTCACTGGTCTATAATTATTCATGGAGTAGCAATCACCATTCTTGAAAATATGAATATAGGACTCATATTGGCCATGTTCCAGCCACTGGGAACCTTTAGCTCACCCATGAATCTACTGAAAAAAATCTTAAGGGGCTCAGCAAGCTTGTTGCACAGCTGTCTAAGCACTCTAGGATGCACCATGTCGGGGCTGGGACTTTTATGAACCTTTAGCTTTGACAGTATCTTTTTTGTATTCTCTTCAGAGAACATACTATAACTATAGGCCAGTGCTGTGTCAAACCATCTTTCCTTAAATACAGGAAGATTGTTCGCATCCTATTTCATGATACTGAAGAAAATAGAATGTTTAACGTCCCTGCCTTGCCCTGGTCTGAGTCTGTGTAACTTCCGTCATATCCGATATACCCACACGATTTTAGTTTCGATTTTGCAATCCGCCTCAGGAACTTTTTCTCAGTCCTTCTGCACTCAGATTTTGCTTGGTTCCTGGACCTGGTATACGTACTCCTGTCCTGTTCGTCATTTGGCGTAACCCACCTCCTGAAATTCTGAGATTTATCTGTACTTTGTCAATCACTGCATGGATCACATGAAATGGTCCCCTTTTATTCCTGGAGCCACTGGGTTTGGTCATGGGTATATAATTATCAATAAAATAGGCCACTTTACTGGCTTTTATATTCACCGTAATATTTATGTTCTAGTTTATTAGTGAGTCAGGCCAATAAATACTCATCATCTCCTCCCTCATCTTACCATAATTGCAGTTATAATATTTGACCCACGGCCTGCTTTTACCATGAACCAAGTACAGTAACTGTTAAATCTGTAGGACAACTTTTCGTGGTGACTGGTGCCTATGGGGCCTAGATGTTCCAGTTTGGCCATCATACCCTCCTTATTAGTTTTGATGAGGTCCAGCGGTTTGGGTGTTTGCTCCCGTCTGTTGTGAGTCGGATCTTTACCCTGTTGGAATGCAGAATTTTCTCACAGAGTTTCTACAAAAAGAGTAGCAGGATTATTTAGGTCCTTTGGTGTGGTTTAATTTCTCCAGTCAATGTTGCCATTGTTAAAGTCCCGCATGACAAGAAGTGGTCACGGTTGAGTAGTCAATTAAGGATTTTAAGTTCCTTTTGTTTAATCAGTTACAACTTAGGGTTCTGTAGATACATCAACAATGAATAACTCTCTCACTTTCAATTTAATTTTACACTATATATATATATATATATATATATATATATATATATATATATATATATATATATATATATATATATATATATATATATATATATATATATATATATTTATATTTATATTTATATATATATATAAATATATATATATATATATTGTTACGACCGTGTCGTATTTTTTCTATTTTTTTTATATATAACGTGCTCCCATGTTCCATATTATTCCTGTAATGATGTGTTAAATTTACTATTATATATTCTAGTCACCTTACCCTGTGCTGTTAAGGTTTTAACTGTCATTATTTGTTCAAGCCCATCTTATTTCTTTATTTAGTATTGTAACCAGTATTCTTTGTTCTCTAACGACCATCTGCATCGTTAAACGACCCACCGGTGGGTCGCGTGGCGGGAGCCGACCTTATATATAGGACCCACCAACTGACGGAGTTAGTTCAGTCCTCTTGTCATACAGTTCACATCCTTTGAGTGACACTCGTCACCTGTTACTTATACTTGATTTATTTGTGTTTATTCTGAGTTGGGGATTTAGAATATAGTTATACGTCTACCCAGATCAACAGGTAACAACAATAAAAAAAAAACAAAGACAATCGGACTATAAAAGGGTAGACAAAGGATGCGAGTTTTCGTTGTATATAATAAAGTACCATAAATCCCTTAACAAAATATTCAGCTTATAAATTACCCTTAACCAAACTTAACCTAAACATTAACAGTATATACATATTAATACAACATAAACAATTTTGAAGCAAGTGGACGTGGGGGAGGTAATACAAGATACATGTACTTAAGTGAGGAGCTGAGATGGCTGACGAGTAAGGCTGAGTATTGTAGAAGACGGTAGGTAGTCACTGCACGTAGGTTTAGAGGATAGATGATCCTGTGGTCACTTCCCAGAGCCAAGTGCCCTCTCCTCGAATTGGAGCTGACAAAGAATACTGAGGAGGTGACGCAACCCAGGATATGGAGAAGGGAAACCTCGGAGTGGTAACTAAGACGAGTCATACTCGTGTCTCGTCCCTAGATGGCGTTGCTCGGGGTGCTGGGTAGGTAGATCAGGACAATAGATGGCGTGGTTCGTAGTGCTGGGTGGAGGGGTTCGTAACACCCCCCCTCCAAAGACCTCCGTAGCGCTGGCGCGAAGGAGGTGATCAACTGGTGCGTCTGGAGAGTAGCTGCTGCATTTCCACTGGAGCTCGGGATAAGGAGTCTGCAATCAGGTTATCGACCCCTTTTATGTGCCGGACTTGTAGATTATAGGGCTGGGTGAGGAGAGCCCAGCGGAGGATTCGCTGGTTGGAGGTCTTGTTGGTTTGGATGAACGTGAGTGGGTTATGGTCGGTGAAGACTAGGGTTGTTTGTGGGCAAGACTGGAAATTAACATTCAAACTAACTGTGCCAGCACAGAGCCAAGGCCTCCTTCTCTATGGTCAATTAGTTGGTCGATGTTTCAACTTGGCGGAGTAATATGCCACAGGGTAGAAGAACATCAGTGGTTAAAATCGGGTTGTAGGAGCACAGCCCCCACTCCGACACCACTAGCGTCGATTTGCAGATGGAAGGGCGAGGTGTAGTCAGGGGGGTGGACTACAGGCTTGGAGGCAAGGAAGGCTTTGAGGCGGTGGAAAGACTGGTCACACCTCTGGTTCCAGATGTAAGGGACCGCAGAACTGGTAAGGTCTGTGAGGGGTCCGGCCACGCTGGAGAAGTTACTGCAGAACCGACGGTAGTAGCCGCACATCCCAAGGAAGCGCACGAGTTCCTTCCTCGTCCTTGGAGTGGGGAAGGACAAGATAAAATCTAACGTTTAAATCCTTAAGGTCTCACCATACCATGCCCAACGATATGTCCCAGGTAAGTCACTGGTAGCCAAAAGCAGATTTAGCCAGGTTTATGGTGAATCCAGTCTCTTGCAGTCGTGCAAACAGTATCTCCAAACGCACCAGATGTTCGTCCCAGCTGCTCCGACACCCACCTGGAGTCATCCAGGTAGGCGGAGCGTCCACCTAGGTCCTGAATTAGGAAGTTGATGGCCCTCTGGAATGTGGCCGGAGCATTAGAAAAAGCCAAACGCCATAACCAAATATTGGAGCCAAATGGAGTTATAAATGCCGAGATTGTATTTTTGGCCTATCCGTGAGTCCCACTTGATAATATCCTTTCAATAAGTACACCGTACTGATAAATTTGGCACAGCACCTATGCTGTCTATTATATCTTCAATCAAAGGTAAAGGGTAGGAGTCTGAGACAGTGACCTGGTTCACTTTACGATAATCGGTACAGAAACGAAAAGTGCCATCGGGTTTTGGAATGAGAAGGCAAGGTGAAGCCCAGGGGGAGGTACTAGGCTCAGCTAAGTTATGTTTTAACAAAAAATCTACCTCCTTTTTCATAATCTCTCTTTTTTGTGGATTTAGTCGATATGCTGATTGCCTAATGAGTTGTACATCATCTGAGATTAGCTTAATATCATGTTTAAGTATATTACAAAACCCTGGGAGGTCTGACGTGACTTTTGGAAATGTTGATAATAACTTAGTGAGATCTTTTGCTTGAGATGGATTCAGAACAGAAAAATACTCATCCAAGTTGTTGAGTATGTGACTGTTAGCAGGGTTTTCTTTTGGTAGAGGGAAGTCTAAATTCTCCAATAGATCCATGTCATCTGTCTCCGGCTCCGGCCCTGACAAAACCGTATGCAATACAGTTTGACTAGCCTCTGGGATAGCCATTCCTCTGACTGCCTGGAATGAGCTAAGTTTCCTTCAGAGATTAATGTGTGAACAAGTTGTGAGATCTTTTCTGCGATCAGTAGTATGGACTATATAGTTGAGGGGAGATAGTTTATTAGCAACTATATAGGGACCAGTAAACTTGCTTTTAAGGGGAGAGCCTGGAATGGGTAGAAAGAGTAACACTTTGTCACCTGGAGAAAATGATCTTTTAACTAATTTAGGTTGGGACTTCACCATTTTTCTTGGACTTTTTTTAAGTTTGACTGAGCAATGGTTCGGACTTCAGTTAATTTGTCCCTTAAAGTGTCAATGTATTGGGAAACTGTTGCGGGCTTAATAGATGGAGTGTCAAACCACTGCTCCTTTACTATTTTAAGGGGTCCCCTAATTTGTCTCCCATATAGTAACTCGAACGGGGAGAAACCCAATGACTCCTGGGGACATTCCCTGATGGCAAAGAGTAACAAGTCTATGCTTTCATCCCATTCCTTTTGGTGTTCTATACAGTATTTTTTGATCATTGATTTGAAAGTTTGATGGAACCGTTCCAAGCAACCTTGGGACGGTGGGTGGTAAGCCGAAGATGTACAATGGTCCACACTGGGGTCTTTCATCACCTGTTTGAACAAAGATGGATCAGATTGTTGAACTGTAATGAGCTCATCCCTACTAATGGTCTTATTGTACAGATCTTCTGTGGGTAGTAAGATATTAGAGGTGGTTTTAGATGAAGAGGGCCCATTTCGCACACTCTGTGACCGGGTGACAGCACAAGATGGGAAAAGATGAGGAATAGTTTCTTTAAGGTCAGTGGTGGAGTTGACAGGTAAGGGAGAGTCGACTGTCTTTATGTTAGGAACCACTAGATCTCCTACTAAGTCATTACCCAATAATAAATGAATGCCGCACACAGGCATTGGGTCTTTCCTTATGGCTATTTGCACTTCCCCAGTAATCAAGGGACATTAGAGGTGCACTTTAGCTAAAGGATGGGAAGAATAGGATGAGAGATCCGAAATTAGAACACTCTCATTAGTAAATGCGGTAGATATATCGGGAATGACGTTAAACAGGAGGATAGATTGTGCTGCGCCCGTATCACGTAGTATACGAATAGGGAAAGAACGAGACCCCTCTATGATTGAAATTTTTCCCTCATAGGTGAATGAAGAGAAGAGATCCTGATGGGGCCTTTCCACATTGGTGTTTGCTATTGGTTTGGATTTGGGATCCAGGGAACTACTTTTAGCAATTCGACACTTTGGGTGTTTACAATTCTGGATCGTATGGCCTGGGTTTTTACAGTAAGAACAAGTAAGCTTGGTTATATCTGGGGGAGTAGGTGTGGGACCTTTCGACCTACCACTCACGTTCCCAAGGTTATCATCAGAGGAGGACCTAACATGTCGGGAAGTACCACGTTCTCTACTGCCCAGTGACTCCACCAACAAAGTGTACGCATCAGCCAGCTCAGCAGCACGCCCTAAATTAACCTCTCCACGCTCCTCCACATGCTTCAAGAGACAATGATATGTCCTTGCTCTTCCACTCCTCCAGGACTTCCACCGTTAACAATCTGAAATGTGGAGGTCTCCTGCTCAACACCTCTAACCACTTCTTAAAAACCTAAGCTTTTCTTGAGCAAACTCTCAACAAAGGTGTGGGGAAAATGGTTTGGTTAGTTTACGAAACTTCTGCCAGTATCCATCTGGCGTGATAGCATAAGAGTGCAGGAATATTCTTTTTACGTTATCTAGTCATCTGATCTGGTCTAAAGCAGTTATAAACTCTACGAGCGTAACTTTCTCGTTTAGGAACTGTATGACACCCACTGGTCCTTTGGCCACTCATTCTTCCAGCTATTTTCTCCAAAAAGTCTAAACTGACCCGTCCATATCGGATTCTTCAAACCCGAGACACGGAAGCAGTAGCAGAGTTAAGCAGCTAGTTTCCTCTCTTCGTACTTTTCTTTTTGAAAGTTTAAACTCCGATGTAAGGTGACTTCTATCTCTCTTACCTGTAGTTCTTTCAGTCCTAACCTCATGCTCCAACTTTTGCTCCAACTTGGCCTGCTCCAACTTGGCCTGTTCCAACTTTTCTTCATGCTGCAACTTGGCCTGCTCCAACTTGTCTTCATGCTGCAACTTGGCCTGCTCCAACTTGTCCTCCTGCTCCAATTTGGCCTGTTCCAACTCGAGTTCTTTCATTTTGATTTGGAACTCGAACCTAGCTCGTTCTAGTTCTAAGGCGTCTATTCGTTGTGTTTCTTCTTGAGGGCTAGCCAGACCTGAGGCAACTTCTGAGTGAGGAGGGGTGGTGGATAGTGGTTGAAGTTTCTTGGACATGGGCGTTAATCTGTCAACAGCGGATTCTTTTAAAACTTCTTGTTGAACCAACACTTCAATCACATGATTTTTAACATTTCCTTAGTCAGTTGCTGTGAAAATGGGATATTGTAATAGTTGGCTATTTCTTTCCATTCTTTCTTCAGGATATTAACACGTAATTTAGCTACGGAAGGATTTTCAATAAAATCCTGGAGATCAAAACCTGAGGTGGCCATTGTTAAGAAAAATAGGATAAATAAATTAATGATCAAAATATAAGATAAGTGGATTACCCTAGAAAATATCACGGCAGTGGAATACTTAAAGTCCGGAAACTAGCCAAGTTATACTAGGAAATTACACTTATGATTATTGTTCTTCTGAAGATCATGAATATAAGGATAAAGACTTGAAAAGGGAAGGAATATTCACGGCATTAATATAAAGATCCGGATTAACAACCCTGATATGCTTGAGAAAGAGGAAAGAAGTATTCGACGTTATGCAAGATCGGATTAACAAGCACAAATATACTTGAAGAGGAGGGCGTGATGGCATTTATATAAGATCCGGATTAACAACCCTGATAAATGGTATGATTGACCCTGAATGAGATAATGAGAAGGACAATAATTGAGGCTTTATAATTATGGGGTCCTGGTAGAGCGGGGCGTCCCAAGATATCACTTCACCCTAAACTAGTGACTATGGAACAGCCTACTCTGGAGTGAGGGTAGGGCATTAAACAGATCCGGATTCTTCCCTACACTCGATAAGACTTACTACACGACTGCCACGTGTAATAACAGGTAAGCCTTATGACACTTGGAACCTAATATCCTACGGCTGTCACTCTTATTGTAAGATAATACCAATATATGCACACACATATGAAGGAAACTTTAAACCACCGTAAAGCAATTGTGAACAGAAGTGACTGGGAGGAATAATTAACAATGAGTAACTAGGGAGGAAGGAATATGGTACTTAAGGTCGTGTCCTGTCACGGTCGCCATTTGTTATGAGTTGGGGATTTAGAATATAGTTATACGTCTACCCAGATCCCAACAGGTAACAAAAAAACAACAAAGACAATCGGACTATAAAAGGGTAGACAAAGGATGCGAGTTTTCGTTGTGTATAATAAAGTACCATGAATTCCTTAACAAAATAATCAGCTTCCTATAAATTACCCTTAACCATACTTAACCTAAACATTAACAGTATATACATATTAATACAACATAAACAATTTTGAAGCAAGTGGACGTGGGGGAGGCAATACAAGATGTCACAAATGTAAGTGAAGACTGAGATGGCTGGTAGTGGGCTGAAATATTGTAGAAGACGGTAGAGTAGTCACTGCGCGTGAGTTTAGAGGAGATGATCTGTGGTCACTTCCCAGAGCCAAGTGCTCTCTCCTCGGGTGGAGCTCACAAAGAAGACTTGGAGGAAGTGGCGCAACAACCAGGATATGGAAGGGAAGCCGGTGGTAACTAAGACGAGTCATACTCGTGTCTCGTCCCTAGATGGCGTTGCTCGTGGTGCTGGGTAGGTAGATCAAGACAATAGATGGCGTGGTTCGTAGTGCTGGGTGGAGGGGCTCGTAACACACCCCCCCCTCCAAAGACCTCCGTAGCGCCGCGCGAAGGAGAGTGATCACCTGGTGCGTCTGGAGAGTAGCTGCTGCATTTCCACTGGAGCTCGGGATAAGGAGTCTGCAATCAGGTTGTCCACCCCCTTTATGTGCCGGACTTGTAGATTATAGGGCTGGGTGAGGAGAGCCCAGGGGAGGATTCGCTGGTTGGAGGTCTTGTTGGTTTGGATGAACGTGAGTGGGTTATGGTCGGTGAAGACTAGGGTTGTTTGTGGGCAAGCCTGGAGTTAACATTCAAACTTCTTTATTGCCAACACCAGAGCCAGGGCCTCCTTCTCTATGGTCGAGTAGTTGGTCTGATGTTTTTTCAACTTGGCGGAGTAATATGCCACAGGGTGAAGAACATCAGTGGTTGGGTCGGGTTGTAGGAGCACAGCCCCCAATCCGACACCACTAGCGTCGATTTGCAGATGGAAGGGCGAGGTGTAGTCAGGGGGGTGGACTACAGGCTTGGAGGCAAGGAAGGCTTTGAGGCGGTGGAAAGACTGGTCGCACCTCTGGTTCCAGATGTAAGGGACGGCAGAACTGGTAAGGTCTGTGAGGGGTCCGGCCACGCTGGAGAAGTTACTGCAGAACCGACGGTAGTAGCCGCACATCCCAAGGAAGCGCATGAGTTCCTTCCTCGTCCTTGGAATGGGGAAGGACAAGATGGCTCTAACGTTTGCGTCCTTGGGTCTCACCATACCATGCCCAACGATATGTCCCAGGTAAGTCACTGAGGCCCGGCCAAAAGCAGATTTAGCCAGGTTTATGGTGAATCCAGTCTCTTGCAGTCGTGCAAACAGTATCTCCAAACGCACCAGATGTTCGTCCCAGCTGTCCGACACCACCACCAGGTCATCCAGGTAGGCGAACGTCCCACCTAGGTCCTGAATAAGGTAGTTGATGGCCCTCTGGTATGTGGCTGGAGCATTAGAAAAGCCAAACGCCATAACCAAATATTGAAAAAGAACAAATGGAGTTATAAATGCCGAGATTATTTTTGCCTTATCCGTGAGTCCCACTTGATAATATCCTTTCAATAAGTCCACCGTACTGATAAATTTGGCACAGCCTATGCTGTCTATTATATCTTCAATCAAAGGTAAAGGGTAGGAGTCTGAGACAGTGACCTGGTTCACTTTACGATAATCGGTACAGAAACGAAAAGTGCCATCGGGTTTTGGAATGAGAAGGCAAGGTGAAGCCCAGGGGGAGGTACTAGGCTCAGCTAAGTTAGGTTTTAACAAAAAATCTACCTCCTTTTTCATAATCTTTCTTTTTTGTGGATTTAGTCGATATGCTGATTGCCTAATGGGTTGTACATCATCTGAGATTAGCTTAATATCATGTTTAAGTATATTGCAAACCCCTGGGAGGTCTGACGTGACTTTAGGAAATGTTGATACTAACTTAGTGAGATCTTTTGTTTGAGATGGATTCAGAACAGAAAAATACTCATCCAAGTTGTTGAGTATGTGACTGTTAGCAGGGTTTTCTTTAGGTAGAGGGAAGTCTAAATTCTCCAATAGGTCCATGTCATCTGTCTCCGGCTCCGGCCCTGACAAAACCGTATGCAATACAGGTTGGCTTATAGCCTCTGGGATGTCTTCCTCTGACTGCCTGGAATGGTAAAGTTTCATGAGATTAATGTGAACAAGTTGTGAATCTTTTCGGCGATCAGGAGTATGGACTATATAGTTGAGGGGAGATAGTTTATTAGCAACTATATAGGGACCAGTAAACTTGCTTTTAAGGGGAGAGCCTGGAATGGGTAGAAAGAGTAACACTTTGTCACCTGGAGAAAATGATCTTTTAACTAATTTAGGTTGGGACTTCACCATTTTTTCTTGGACTTTTTTTAAGTTTGACTGAGCAATGGTTCGGACTTCAGTTAATTTGTCCCGTAAAGTGTTAATGTATTGGGAAACTGTTGCGGGCTTAATAGATGGAGTGTCAAACCACTGCTACTTTACTATTTTAAGGGGTCCCCTAATTTGTCTCCCATATAGTAACTCGAACGGGGAGAAACCCAATGACTCCTGGGGACATTCGCTGATGGCAAAGAGTAACAAGTCTATGCTTTCATCCCATTCCTTTTGGTGTTCTATACAGTATTTTTTTATCATTGATTTGAAAGTTTGATGGAACCGTTCCAAGCAACCTTGGGATTGTGGGTGGTAAGCCGAAGATGTACAATGGTCCACACTGAGGTCTTTCATCACCTGTTTGAACAAAGATGGATCAGATTGTTGGGCTGTAATGAGCTCATCCTTACTAATGGTCTTATTGTACAGATCTTCTGTGGGTAGTAAGATATTGGAAGTGGTTTTAGACGAAGAGGGCCCATTTCGCACACTCTGTGACCGGGTGACAGCACAAGATGGGAAAAGATGAGGAATAGTTTCTTTAAGGTCAGTGGTGGAGTTGACAGGTAAGGGAGAGTCGACTGTCTTTATGTTAGGAACCACTAGATCTCCTACCAAGTCATTACCCAATAATAAATGAATGCCGCTCACAGGCATTGGATCTTTCCTAATGGCTATTTGCACTTCCCCAGTAATCAAGGGACATTGGAGGTGCACTTTAGCTAAAGGATAGGAAGAATGGGATGAGAGATCTGAAATTAGAACACTCATTAGTAAATGCGGTAGATATATCAGGAATGACGTTAAACAGGAGGATAGATTGTGCTGCGCCCGTATCACGTAGTATACGAATAGGGAAAGAACGAGACCCCTCTATGATTGAAATTTTTCCCTCATAGGTGAATGAAGAGAAGAGATCCTGATGGGGCCTTTCCACATTGGTATTTGCTATTGGTTTGGATTTGGGATCCAGGGAACTACTTTTAGCAATTCGACACTTTGGGTGTTTACAAGTCTGGATCGTATGGCCTAGGTTTTTACAGTAAGAACAAGTAAGCTTGGTTGCATCGGGGGAGTAGGTGTGGGACCTTTCGACCTACCACTCACGTTCCCAAGGTTATCATCAGAGGAGGACCTAACATGTCGGGAAGTACCAC
>NW_024751501.1:0-22302 GCF_018991925.1 Homarus americanus
ATAACCAAATTTTTCGAAAATAGATTATCATAGAAAACGGAAATTTGTATCATAAAATGGGTATTATCTACTTGGAAAGTTGGTTATGTACTTTCCGAAAGATAGATTTTTTCATTTCGAAAGTAGAGTATCTTTTCAGAGAAGTAGATGAATTTTGGGGAAATGTTACCTAATTTGAAGTAGATTATCATAGAAAACGGAAATTTGTATCATAAAGGGAATATCTACTTTCCGGGAAAGTTGGTTAGATAAACCAAATTTGCCGAAAACAGATTATCATAGAAAACGCTGAAATTTGTATCATAAAAAATGGGAAATATCTACTTTCCGAAAGTAGTTAGATACTTTCCCTAAAAGTAGATAGATTTTCACTTTCGAAAGTAGATTATTGACTTCGAGAAGTAGATTTCGAATTTTGTGGAAATATTACCTTAATTTTTGCAAGTAGATTATCATAGAAAACGAAATTTGTATCATAAAAATGGGAAATATCTGCTTCCAGAAAGTTGGTTATGATAAATCAAAATTTTGCCGTAAAATAGATTATCATAGAAAACGGAAATTTGTATCATAAAATGGAAATATCTACTGGGTAAAGTTGATTAGATAAACCAATCCTTTCCCGAAAATAGATTATCACAGAAAACGGAAATTTGTATCATAAAAATGGGAAATATCTACTTTCCGAAAGTTGGTTATCTACTTCCCCGAGAAGTAGATAGATTTTCTACTTTGGGAAAGTGATTATCGACTTTTTTGGGAAAGTAGATTTTCGTATTGTAAATGTTACCTAATTTTAAAGCAGATTATCATAGAAAACGTAAAATTTGTATCATAAAAATGGGAAATATCTACTTTCCGGGAAGTTTATAGATAAATCAAATTTGGTTTAAAAATAGATTATCATAGAAAACGAAAATTTGTAATTACAAAAAATGGAAATATCGACTTTCCGGAAAGTTATTATCTACTTCCCGAAAAGTAGATATATTTTCTAACTTTTCTGAAAGTTGGATAGATAACCAAATTTGCCGAAAATAGATTATCAGAAAACGGAAATTTGTATCATAAAAATTGGACATAGAAAACAGGAAATTTGTATCATAAAAATGGGAAATATCTACTTTCCGGGAAAGTTGGTTATCTACTTTCCCGAAAAGTGAATAGATTTTCTACTTTTCGGGAAAGTAGATTATCGACTTTTCGGGGAAGTAGATTTTCGAATTTGGGAAATATTACCTAATTTTGCGAAGTAGATTATCGAAAACGTGAAATTTGTATCATAAAAATGGAAATATCTACTTTCCTGGAAAGTTGGTTATCTACTTCCCGAAAAGTAGATGGATTCTACTTTCCGGGAAAGTTGGTTAGATAACAAATTTGGCAAAATAGATTATCATAGAAAACGGGAAATTTGTATCATAAAAATGGAAATATCTCACTTTCGGGAAAGTTGGTTATCTACTTTCAATGAATAATTTTCTACTTTTGGAAAGTAGATTATCGACTTTCGAAGTAGATTTTCGAATTTGGAAATATTACCTAATTTTGCGAAGTAGATTATCATAGAAAACGTGAAATTTGTATCATAAAAATGGAAATATCTACTTTCCGGGAAGTTGGTTAGATAACAAATTGCCCGAAAATAGATATCATAAAAACGGAAATTTGTATCATAAAAATGAAATATCTACCGAAAGTTGGTTATCTACTTCGAAAAAAGATAGATTTTCTACTTTCCGGGAAAGTTGGTTAGATAACCAAATTTGCCGAAAATGAATTATCATAAACAGGAAATTTGTATCATAAAAATGGAAATATCTACTTTCCGGGAAAGTTGGTTGGATAACCAGACCGAAACAAATTATCATAAGAAGCAGAAATTTGTATCATAAAAATGGGAAATATCTACTTTCCGGAAAGTTGGTTATCTACTTTCGAAAGTAGATAGATTTTCTACTTTTCGGAAAGTAGATTATCGACTTTTCGAAGTAGTTTTTCGATTTGAAATATTACCTAATTTTGCGAAAGTAGATTATCATAGAAACAGAAATTTGTATCATAAAAATGGGAAATATCTACTTTGGAAAGTTGGTTAGATAACAAATTTGCCGAAAATAGGTTATCATAGAAACTTTGAAATTTGTATCAAAAATGAAATATCTACTTTCCGGAAAGTTGGTAAGATAACAACTTTCCCAAAAGTTATCATAGAAACGGGAAATTTGTATCATAAAAAATGGGAAATATCTACTTTCGGGAAAGTTGGTTAGATAACTAAATTTGCAAAATAGATTATCATAGAAACGGGAAATTTGTATCATAAAAATGGAAATATCTACTTTCGGGGTAAGTTGATTAGATAACCAACTTTCGAAAATAGATTATCATAGAAAACGGAAATTTGTATCATAAAAAATGGGAAATATCTACTTTCCGGGAAAGTTTGTTATCTACTTCCCGAAGTAGATAGATTTTCTACTTTTTCAGAGAGATTATCGACTTTTGGGAAAGTAGATTTTCGTATTTTCGAAATATCCTAATTTTGGGAAGTAGATTATCATAGAAAACGGGAAATTTGTATCATAAAAAATGGGAAATATCTACTTTCAGGAAAGTTTGTTAGATAACCAAATTTGCGAAAATAGATTATCATAAAGCAGGAAATTTGTATCATAAAAATGGGAAATATCTACTTTCCGGGAAAGTTGGTTATCACTTCCCGAAAAGTAGATATATTTTCTACTTTTCGGAAAGTTGGTTAAATATCCAAATTTGCCGAAAATGAGTATCATAGAAAACAGGAAATTTGTATCATAAAAATGGAAATATCTACTTTCCGGGAAAGTTGGTAAGATAACAACTTTCGAAAATAGTATCATAGAAAACAGGAAATTTTGTATCATAAAAATGGGAAATATCTACTTTCAGGAAAGTTGGTTATATACTTTTCCCGAAAAGTAGATAGATTTTCTTTTGAGAAAGTAGATATCGACTTTTTCAGATAGATTTTCGAGTTCAGGAAATATTACCTAATTTTCCGAAGTGGATTATCATAGAAAACGGAAATTTGTATCATAAAATGGAAATATCTACTTTCGAAAGTTGGTTATCTACTTCCGAAAAGTAGATGATTTTCTACTTTAGGAAAGTGAATTATCGATTTTGGAAAAGTAGATTTTTCGTATTTTCGAAATATTACCTAATTTTGGGAAGTAGATTATCGAAAACGGGAAATTTGTATCGTAAAAATGGGAAATATCTACTTTCCGGGAAAGTTGGTTAGATAACCAAATTTGCCGAAAAAGATTATCATAGAAAACGGGAAATTTGTATCTAAAAAATGAGAAATATCTACTTTCCGGGAAAGTTGGTTATCTACTTCCCGAAAAGTGAATGGAATTTTCTACTTTAGGAGAAGTTGGTTAGATAACAAATTTGCCGAAAATAGATTTATCATAGAAACGGGAAATTTGTATCAAAAAATGGGAAATATCTACTTTCCGGGAAAGTTGGTTAGATAACCAAATTGCCGAAAATAGATATCATAGAAAACAGGAAATTTGTATCATAAAAAATGGGAAATATCTACTTTCCGGGAAAGTTGGTTAGATAACCAACTTTCGAAAATAGATATCATAAAACAGGGAAATTTGTATCATAAAATGGAAATATCTACTTTCCGGGAAGTTATCTACTTCCCCGAAAAGTAGATGGGTTTCTACTTTCGGGAAAGTAGATTATCGACTTTTCGGGAAGTAGATTTTCAATTTTGGGAAAATATTACCTAATTTTGCAGTAGATTATCATAGAAAACGTGAAATTTGTATCATAAAAATGGAAATATCTACTTTCGGAAAGTTGGTTAGATAACAAATTTGCCAGACAATTTATCATAAGAAAACAGGGAAATTTGTATCATAAAAATGGGAAATATCTTTCCGGGAAAGTTGGTTGGATAATCAACTTCGAAAACATTATCATAGAAACAGGAAATTTGTATCATAAAAATGGGAAATATCTACTTTCCCGAAAAGAGAATATCATGAAATTTGTATCATCCAAATTTGCCGAAAATAGATATCGCAAAACAGGAAATTGTATCGCAAAAAAAATGGGAAATATCTACTTTCCGGGAAAGTTAGTTATATACTTCCCCGAAAAGTAGATAGATTTTCTACTTTCCGGGAAGAAGTTGGTTAGATAACCAAATTTGGCAAAAATAGATTATCATAGAAAACGAAATTTGTATCATAAAAAATGGGAAATATCTACTTTCCAGGAAAGAAGTTGGTTATATACTTCCCCGAAAAGTAGATAGATTTTCTACTTTCAGGAAGTTGGTTAGATAACCAAATTTGGCAAATAGATTATCATGAAAACGGAGAAATTTGTATCATAAAAAATGGGAAATATCTACTTTCGGGAAAGTTGGTTAGAATAACCAAATTTGCCGAAAATAGATTATCGCAAAAGCAGGAAGTTTGTATCATAAAAATAGAAATATCTACTTTCCCGAAAAAGATTATCGCAAAACGCGAAATTGTATCATAAAATGGGAAATTTCTACTTTCCGGAAAGTTGGTTATATACTTTCGAGAAGTAGATAGATTTTCTACTTTTCGGGAAAGAAGTAGATTATCGACTTTTCGGAGAAGTAGATTTTTCGAATTTTGGGGAAATATTACTAATTTTGCGAAGTAGATTATCACATAAAGCAGGAAATTGTATCATAAAAAATGAAATATCTACTTTCCTGGAAAGTTGGTTATCTACTTCCCCGAAAAGTAGTGCGATTTTCTACTTTTTCGGGAAAGTAGATTATCGACTTTTTAGAAAGTAGATTTTAGTATTTCGAAATATTACTAATTTTGGGAAGTAGATTATCGCAAAACAGGAAATTTGTATCATAAAAAAATGGGAAATAACTACTTTCCGGGAAAAGTTGGATATCTGCTTCCCTGAAAAAAGTAGATAGATTTTCACTTTCCACAGGAAAGTTGGTTAGATAACCAAATTTGCCGAAAATAGATTATCATAGAAAGCAGGAAATTTGTATCTCATAAAAAATGGGAAATATCTACTTTCAGGAAGGATTGGTTATCTACTTCCCGAAAAGTAGATAGATTTTCTACTTTCCGGGAAAGTTGGTTAGATAACCAAATTTGCCGAAAATAGTATCATAAAGCAGGAAATTTGTATCCATAAAAAATAGAAATATCTCCCTTTCAGGAAAGTTGGTTAGATAACCTTTTCCCAGCATCATTATCATAAACAGGATATTTGTATCATAAAAAATGGAAATATCTACTCCGGAAAGTTGATTTATATACTTTCCCGAAAAGTAGAATGGGTACCTACTACTTTTTCGGGAAAAGTAGATTATCACGACTTTTCGGAGAAGTAGATTTTTCTCGAATTTTGAGAAATATTACCTAATTTTGCGAAGTGGATTATCATAGAAAAGCAGAAATTTGTATCATAAAAAATGGGAAATATCTACTTTCAGAAGTTGGTTATCTCTTCCCGAAAAAGAAATGAATAGATTTTCTACTTTCCGGGAAAGTTGGTTAGATAACCAAATTTGCCGAAAATAGATTATCATAGAAACGGGAAATTTGTATCATAAAAATGGGAAATATCTACTTTCCGGGAAAGTTGGTTAAGATAATAAATTGCAATGATTCTCATAAAAACGAGAGAATTTGTATCATAAAATGGGGAAATATCTACTTTCCGGGGAAAGTTGGTTAGATAACCAACTTTCCCGAAAATGGAATATCATAGAAACAGGAAATTTGTATCATAAAAATGGGAAATATCTACTTTCCGGGAAAGTTGGTTATCTACTTCCCCGAAAAGTAGATAGATTTTCTACTTTTCGGGAAAGTAATTTATCGACTTTTTGGGTAGAAATAGATTTTTCGTATTTTTCAGGGAAATATTACCTAATTTTTAGAGTAGATTATCATAGAAAACAGAAATTTGTATCATAAAAAATGCGAAATATCACTTTCCGGGAAAGTTGGTTAGATAACCAAATTTGCCGAAAATAGATTATCATAGAAACCGAAATTTATCATAAAAAATAGGAAATATCTGCTTTCCGAAGTTGATTTTATCTACTTCCCCAGAAAAAGAAGATAGATTTTCTACTTTCCGGGAAAGTTGGTTGAATAACCAAATTTGCCGAAAATAAGATATCATAGAAACGGGAAAATTTGTATCATAAAAAAATGGGAAATATCTACTTTCCAGGAAAGTTAGTTTATATACTTCCCCGAAAAAGTAGATAGATTTTCTACTTTCAGGAAAGTTGGATTAGATAGCAAATTTGGCAAAAATAGATTATCATAAAACAGGAAATTGTATATAAAAATGGGAAATATCTACTTTCCGGGAAAGTTGGTTAGATAACCAACTTTCCCGAAAACAAATTATCCATAAAACAGGAAATTTGTATCGCAAAAATGGGAAATATCTACTACTTTCCGGGAAAGTTGGTTAGATAACCAAATTTGCCGAAAATAAATTATCATAGAAAACAGGAAGTTTGTATCATAAAAAATGAAATATCTACTTTTCCCGAAAAAGAAGTTATCATAGAAAACGCGAAATTTGTATCGCAAAAATGGGGAAATTTCTACTTTCCGGGAAAAGTTGGTTATATACTTTCGAGAAGTGAATAATTTTCTCTTTTCAGGAGAAGAGATCCTCAACTTCGAATGGATTTTTCGAATTTTGGGAAATATTACCTAATTTTGCGAAGTAGATTATCACTTAAGAAACAGGAAATTTGTAGCATCATAAAAATGGGAAATATCTACTTTCCTGAAGAGTTAGTTATCTACTTCCCCGAAAAGTAGATAGATTTTCTACTTTTCGGGAAAGAAGTAGGTATCGACTTTGGGAAAGAAGTAGATTTTTCAATATTTTCGAGAAATATTACTAATTTTGGGAAGTAGATTATCATAGAAACAGGAAATTTGTATCATAAAAATGAAATAACTACTTTCCGGGAAAGGTTGGATATCTGCTTCCTGAAAAAATAGATAGATTTTCTACTTTCCGGGAAAGTTGGTTGGATAACCAAATTTGCCGGAAAATAGTCTCATAGAAAACAGGAAATTTGTATCATAAAAATGGAAATATCTACTTTCCGGGAAAGTTGATTTATCTACTTCCCCGAAAAGTAGATGAATTTTCTACTTTCGGAAAGTAGATTATGACTTTTGGGAAAGTAGATTTTCGTATTTTTCGAAATATTACTAATTTTTGGGAAGTAGATTATCATAGAAAACGAAATTTGTATCATAAAAATGGGAAATAACTACTTTCCGGGAAAGTTGGATATCTGCTTCCTGAAAAGTAGATAGATTTTTCTACTTTCAGGAAAGGTTGGATTAGATAACAAATTTGCGAAAATAGATTATCATAAAATGGGAAATATCTACTTTCCGAAGGATTGGTTATCTACTTCCCCGAAAATAAGATAGATTTTCTACTTTCAAGGAAAGTTGGTTAGATAACAAGTTTGCCGAAAATGGAATATCATAAAACGGGAAATTTGTATCATAAAAAATGCAAAAATATCACTTTCGCGGGAAGTTTGGTTATCTACTTCCCGAAAAGTAGATAGAATTTTCTACTTTCCGGGAAAGTTGATTAGATAACAAATTGCCGAAAATAGATTTATCATAAACAGAAATTTGTATCGCAAAAATGGAAATATCTGCTTTCCCGGAGAGGGTTAGTTGGAATACGTAGCTTTCCCGAAATAGAGATATCATAGAAACGGGAAATTTGTATCGCAAAAATGGAAATATCTCTTTCGAGAAAGTTGGTTATCCACTTTCCCGAAAAGTAGATAAATTTTCTACTTTTCGGGAAATGAGTTATCGACTTTTCGGGGAAGTAGATTTTGCAGAATTTTGGGGAAATATTACTAATTTTGCGAAGTAAATTATCATAGAAACGTGAAATTTGTATCATAAAAAATGGGAAGCTCTGTCTCTACCTTTCCGGGAAAGTTGGTTAGAATAACCAAATTGCCGAAAATAGGTATCATAGAAACAGAAATTTGTATCATAAAAAATAGGTATTATCCTACTTTCCGGGAAAGTTGGTTATATACTTTCCGAAAAGTAGATGAATTTTCTACTTTTCGGAAAGAAGTAGAAAGTATCGACTTTAAAGAAATGAATTTTCGAAACACAGGAAATGTTACCTAATTTTGCAGAAATGAATTATCATAGAAAACAGAAATTGTATCATAAAAATAGGAAATATCTACTTTCCGGGAAAGTTGGTTTATCTACTTCTAAAAGTAGATAGATTTTCTACTTTTTCGGGAAAGTAGATTATCGACTTTTTGGGAAAGTAGATTTTCATGACCTAAAGGGAAATATTACCTAATTTTGGGAAATAGATTATCATGAAAAACGGGAAATTTGTGTATCATAAAAATGGGAAATATCTACTTTCCGTGAAAGTTGGTTGAATAACCAAATTTGCCGAAAATAAGATTATCATAGAAACAGGAAATTTGTATCCATAAAAAATGGGAAATATCTGCACTTTCCGGGAAAGTTGGTTATCTACTTCAAAGTAGATGAATTTTCCGGGAAGAGATTGGCTGAATATTTAAATTTGCCGAAAATATAGATTATCATAGAAAACGGGAAATTTGTATCATAAAAATGGAAATATCTGCTTTTAAGAAGGATTGGTTAGATAACCAACAAAGAAATGAATATCTGTGGGAAATTTGTATCATAAAAATGGAAATATCTACTTTCCGCGGGAAAGTTGGTTATCTACTTTAGTAGATAGATTTCTACTTTTCGGGAAAGTAGATTATCGACTTTCGGAAAGTAGATTTTTCGAATTTTGGGGAAATATTACTAATTTTGCAGAAGTAGATTATGTAAACGTGGTGTATCATAAAAATGGGGCTCTTTACTTTCCAGGAAGTTGGTTAGATAACTAAATTTGCCGAAAAATAGTTATCATAAAACAGGAAATTTATCATAAAAAATGAAATATCTACTTTCGGGGTAAAGTTGATTAGATAACCAACACCGAAAATAGATTATCATAAGAAAAGCAAATGTTGTATCGCAAAAAATGGGAAATATCTACTTTCCGGGAAAGTTGGTTATCTACTTCTAGTAGATGAATTTCTACTTTCGGGAAAGTAGATTATCGACTTTTAGAAAGTAGATTTTCGTATTTTCGAAATATTACCTAATTTTGGGAAGTAGATTATCATAGAAAACAGGAAATTTGTATCATAAAAATAGGAAATATCTACTTTCCGGGAAGAAGTTTGTTAGATATGGAATTTACCGAAAATAGATTATCATAAACAGGAAATTTGTATCAAAAAAATGGAAATATCGACTTTCAGGAAAGTTGATTTATCTACTTCTGAAAAGTAGATATATTTTCTACTTTCAGGAAAATTGGTTAGATAACCAAATTTGAAAATAGATATCATAGAAAACAGGAAATTTGTATCATAAAAAATGGGAAATATCTACTTTCAGGAGAAGTTGGTAAGATAATAACTTTCCCGAAAATAGATTATCATAGAAAACAGGAAATTTGTATCATAAAAAATGGAAATATCTACTTTCCGGGAAAGTTGGTTATATACTTTTCCCGAAAAAGTGAATAGATTTTCTACTTTTTCAGGAAGTAGATTATCGACTTTTCGGAGAAGTAGATTTTTCGAATTTTGAGGAAATATTACCTAATTTTGCGAAGTAGATTATCATATAGAAACGTGATTGTATCAAAAAAATGGGAAATATCTACTTTCAGGAAGAAGTTGGTTAGATAACTAAATTTGCCGAAGCAGATTATCATAAACGAATTTGTATCATAAAAATAGGAAATATCTGCTTTCGGGGTAAAGTTGATTAGATAACCAACTTTCTCCCGAAAATAGATTATCATAGAAAACGGAAATTTGTATCATAAAAAATGGGAAATATCTACTTTCCGGGAAAGTTGTTATATACTCTTCCCGAAAAGTAGATAGATTTTCATTACTTTCGAAAGTAGATTATCGACTTTGGGAAAGAGATTTTCGTATTTTCGGAAATATTACCTAATTTTGGGAAGTAGATTATCAGTAGAAAACGGGAAATTTGTATCATAAAAAAATGGGAAATATCTACTTTCCGTAGTTAACTAGATAACCAAATTTGCTGAAAATAGATTATCATAGAAAACGGAAATTTGTATCATAAAAATGGAATATTCATTTCCGAAAGGTTATCTACTCCCCGAAAGTAGATAGATTTTCACTTTCCGGGAAAGTTGATGATAACCAAATTTGCCGAAAATAGATTATCATAGAAAACGAAAATTTGTATCATAAAATGGGAAATATCTATTTCCGGGAAAGTGTTAGATAACCAATCACGAAAATAGATTATCATAGAAAACGGAAATTTGTATCATAAAAAATGGGAAATATCTACTTTCCGAAAGTTAGTTATCTACTCTCGAAAAGTAGATAGATTTTCTACTTTTCGAAAGAATATCGACTTTTCGGAGAAGTAGATTCGAATTTTGGGGAAATATTACCTAATTTTAATGAAGCAGATTATCACAGAAAACGAAATTTGTATCATAAAAATGGGAAATATCTACTTTCCGGGAAAGTTATAGATAACTAAATTTGCCGAAAATAGATTATCATAGAAAAACGGAAATTTGTATCATAAAAATGGAAATATCTACTTTCGGGGAAAAGTTGATTAGATAACCAATCCTCCCGAAAATAGATTATCATAGAAACCGGATATTTGTATCATAAAAATGGGAATATCTACTTCCGGAAAGTTGGTTATCTACTCTCGAAGTAGATAGATTTTCTACTTTTCGGGAAAGTAGATTATCGACTTTTGGGGAAAGTAGATTTCGTATTTTCGGGGAAATATTACCTAATTTTTGGGAAGTAGATTATCATAGAAAACGGAAATTTGTATCATAAAAAATGGGAAATATCTACTTTCCGGGAAAGTTTAGTTAGATAACCAAATTTGCCGAAAATAGATTATCATAGAAAAACGGGAAATTTGTATCATAAAATGGAAATATCGACTTTCCGGGAAAGTTGTTATCTACTTCGAAAAGTAGATATATTTTCTACTTTCCGAAAGTTGGTTAGATAACCAAATTTGCCGGAAAATAGATTATCATAGAAAACGGGAAAATTTGTATCATAAAAATGGAATATCTACTTTCCGAAAGTTAGAATATAACCAACTTTCCCGAAAATAGATTATCATAGAAAACGGAAATTTGTATACAAAAAATGGGAAATATCTCTTCAGATATATTTTCTACTTTCAGGAAAGTTGAATAGATAACCAAATTTGCCGAAAATAGATTATCATAGAAAACGGGAAATTTGCATCATAAAAATGAAATATCTACTTTCCGAAAGTTGGTAAGATAAACCAACTTCCCGAAAATACATTATAGAAAAACGAAATTTTATCATAAAAAATGGAAATATCTACTTTCCGGGAAAGTTGGTTATATACTTGTCCGAAAAGTAAGATAGATTTTCTACTTTTCAAAAGTAGATTATCGACTTTTAAAGTAGATTGTATTTTCAGAGAAATACTAATTTTGGGAAGTAGATTATCACAGAAAACGTGAATTTATATCAAAAAATGGAAATATCTACTTGGAAAGATGAGATAACCAAATTTACGAAAATAGATTATCATAGAAACGGAAAATTGTATCATAAAAATGGGAAATATCTACTTTCCGGAAGTTATTATATACTTCCCGAAAAGTAGATAGATTTTCATTTCGGAAAGCAGATTACGACTTTTCGAGAGATTGAATTTAAATATTACCTAATTTTGCGAAGTAGATTATCATAAAAACGAAATTTGTATCATAAAATGAAATATCTACTTTCCGAAAGTTATTATCTACTTCTCGAAAAGTAGATAGATTTTTCACTTTCGGAAAGTAGATTATCGACTTTTGGGAAAGATTTTCGTATTTTCGGGAAAACACTAATTTTGGGAAGTAGATTATCATAGAAAGGAAATTTGTATCATAAAAATGGGAAATATCTACTTTCCGGGAAAGTTGATTAGATAACCAAATTTGCCGAAAATAGATAATCATAGAAAACGGGAAATTTGTGTCATAAAAATGGGAAATATCTACTTCTGAAAGTTGATTATCTACTTCCCCGAGAAGCAGATAGATTTTCTACTTTCCTGAAAGTTGGTTAGATAAACCAAATTTGCCGAAAATAGATTATCATAGAAAACGGAAAATTTGTATCATAAAATGGGAAATATCTACTTTCCGGGAAGTTGATTATCTACTTCCACGAAAAGTAGATAGATTTTCAACTTTCCGGGAAGTTGTTAGATATCCAAATTTTGCCTAAATAGATTATCAGAAACGAAATTTGTATCATAAAAATGGAAATATCTATTTCCGGGAAAGTTGGTTAGATAAACCAACTTTCCTGAAAATAAATTATCATAGAAAAACGGAAATTTGTATCATAAAATGGGAATATCTACTTTCCGGGAAAGTTGGTTATCTACTTCCCCGAAAAGTAGATAGATTTACTACTTTTTCGAAAGTAGATTAATGACTTCGGGTAGTAGATTTTCTTTTGAATTTTGGGGAAATATTACCAATTTTGCGAAGTAGATTATCATAGAAATGAAATTTGTATCATAAAAAATGGAAAATATCTACTTTCCGGGAAAGTTGATTAGATAAACTACCGCCGAAAAATGATTATCATAGAAAAACGGGAAATTTGTAATTAAAAAATGGAATATCTACTTTCCGAAAGTTGGTTATCTACTTCCCGAAAAGTAGATAGATTTTCATCAAAATTTGAATAACCAAGCCGAAAATAGATATCATAGAAACGGAAATTTGTATCATAAAAAATGAAATATCTACTTTCCGGGAAAGTTGGTTAGATAACCAACTTTCACGAAAATAGATATCATAAAACAAGGAAATTTGTATCATAAAAATGAAATATCTACTTTCCAGGAAAGTTGATTATCTACTTCCCGAAAAGTAGATAGATTTTCACTTTTCGGGAAAGTAGATTATCGACATTCTAAGATGAATTTTCAAATTACGAAATATTACCTAATTTTTGCAAGTAGATTATCATAAACGTGAAATTTGTATCATAAAATGGGAAATATCTACTTTCCGGGAAAGTTGGTTAGATAACTAAATTGCCGAAAATAGATTATCATAAAACAGGAAATTTATCAAAAAAATGGGAAATATCTACTTTCGGGTAAAGTTGATTAGATAACCAACTTTCCGAAAATAGATTATCGCAAAACGGGAAATTTGTATCATAAAAAATGGGAAATATCTACTTTCCGGAAAGTTGGTTATCTACTTCCCGAAAGTAGATAGATTTTCTACTTTCAGGAAAGTAGATTATCGACTTTTTGGGAAAGTAGATTTTCGTATTTTTCGATATTACTAATTTTGGGAAGTAGATTATCATAGAAAACGAAATTTGTATCATAAAAAATGGGAAATATCTACTTTCCGGGAAAGTTTGTTAAATAACCAAATTTGCCGAAAATAGATTATCATAGAAAACAGGAAATTGTATCATAAAAAATGGGAAATATCGACTTTCCGGGAAAGTTGGTTATCTACTTCCGAAAATGGTATATTTTCTACTTTCGGGAAAGTTGATTTGAATAACCATTGCCGAAAATAGATATCATAGAAAACGAAATTTGTATCATAAAAATGGGAAATATCTACTTTCCAGGAAAGTTGGTTATACTTTCCCGAAAAGTAGATAGATTTTCTACTTTTCGGGAAAGTAGATTATCGACTTTTCGGGTATTTTTCGAATTTTGAAATATTACCTAATTTTGCGAAGTAGATTATCCAAGAAACGGGAAATTTGTATCATAAAAATGGAAATATCTACTTTCCGGGAAAGTTAGTTATCTACTTCCCGAAAAAGTGAATCGTTACTTTTCGGGAAAGTAGATATCGACTTTTTGAAGGTAGTTTTCGTATTTTCGAGGAAATATTATTACCTAATTTTGGGAAGTAGATTATCATAGAAAACGGGAAATTTGTATCATAAAAAATGGGAATATCTACCTTCCGGAAAGTTGGTAGATAACCGGCACAATAAATATCATAGAAACGGGAAATTTGTATCATAAAAATGCAGAAATATCTACTTTCCGGGAAAGTTGGTTATCTACTTCCGAAAAGTAGATGGGTTTTCTACTTTCCAGGAAAGTTGGTTGAATAACCAAATTTGCCGAAAATAGAATATCATAGTGAACGGAAATTTGTATCATAAAAATGGGAAATACCTACTTTCCGGGAAAGTTGGTTAGATAACAAAATTGCCGAAATAGATCATCCAGAAAACGGGAAATTTGTATCATAAAATGGGAAATATCTACTTTCAGGAAAGTTGGTTAGATAACTTCCCGAAAATGATATCATAAAACAGGAAATTTGTATCATAAAAATGGGAAATATCTACTTTCCGGAAAGTTGGTTATATACTTTCGGAAAAGTAGACTAAATTTCTTTTCAGGAAAGTAGATTATCGACTTTTAGAGATAGAATTTTCAATTTTGAAATATTACTAATTTTGGGAAGTAGATTATCATAGAAAACGGGAAATTTGTATCATAAAAAATGAAATATCTACTTTCCGGGAAAGTTGGTTAGATAGAATTTGAAAATAGATTATCATAGAAAACGCTGAAATTTGTATCTCATAAAAATGGGAAATATCTACTTTCCGGAAAGTTGGTTATATACTTTCCCGAAAAGTAGATAGATTTTCTACTTTTCAGGAAAGTGAATATCGACTTTCGAAGGGTCGAGCAGGAAATATTACCTAATTTTGCGAAGTAGATTATCATAGAAAACTGAAATTTGTATCATAAAAATGAAATATCTACTTTCCGGGAAAGTTGGTTATATACTTTCGAAAAGTAGATAGATTTTCTACTTTTCGAGGAAAGTAGATTATCGACTTTTCGGAGAAATGGGTACGAATTTTGAGGAAATATGACCTAATTTTGAAGTAGATTATCATAGAAAACGAAATTTGTATCTCAAAAAATGGGAAATATCTACTTTCCGGGAAAGTTGGTTATCTACTTCCCGAAGTAGATGAATTTTACTTTTCAGGAAAAGTGATTATCGACTTTTGGAAAGAAATGAATTTTCAACTGTTACTAAAATATTACCTAATTTTGGAAGTAGATTATCATAGAAAACAGAAATTTGTATCATAAAAAATGGGAAATATCTACTTTCCGGGAAAGTTTGTTAGATAACCAAATTTGCCGAAAATAGATTATCATAAGGAAATTTGTGTATCATAAAAAATGGGAAATATCGACTTTCCGGGAAAGTTGGTTATCTACTTCCCCGAAAAATGAATATATTTTCTACTTTCCGGAAAGTTAGTTAGATAACCAAATTTGCCGAAAATAGATTATCATAGAAAACGGAAATTTGTATCATAAAAATGGGAAATATCTACTTTCCACGAAAGTTGGTAGATAACCAACTTTCCCAAAATTATCATAAAACAGAAATTTTATCATAAAAAATGGGAAATATCTACTTTCCGGGAAGTTGGTAAGATAACCAACTTTCCCGAAAATAAATTATCATAGAAAACAAAATTTGTATCATAAAAATGGAAATATATCTACTTTCGGAAAGTTGGTTATATACTTGTCCGAAAAGTAGATAGATTTTCTACTTTTCAGGAAAGTAGATTATCGACTTTTGAGAAAGTAGATTTTCGTATTTTCAGAAATTTACCTAATTTTGGGAAGTAGATTATCATAGAAAACGGAAATTTATCATAAAAATGGGAAATATCTACCTTCCGGGAAAAGTTGGTTAGATAACCAACTTTCCCGAAAATAGATTATCATAGAAACGTGAAATTTGTATCATAAAAATGGGAAATATCTACTTTCCGGGAAAGTTGTTAGATAACCAAATTTACGAAAATAATTATCAAAACAGGAAATATATCATAAAAAATGGGAAATATCTACTTTCCAGAAGAAGTTGATTTATATACTTTCCCGAAAAAGTAAATAGATTTTCTACTTTTCGGAAAAAGTAAGTATCGACTTTTACTAATTTTCGAAGTAGATTATCATAGAAACAGGAAATTTGTATCATAAAAATGGGAAATATCTACTTTCCGCGAAAGTTGGTAATAAACAACTTTCGAAAATAAATTCTCATAAACAGGAAATTTGTATCATAAAAATGGGAAATATCTACTTTCCAGGAAAGTTGGATTAAATAACCAAAGTTGCCGAAATAGATATCATAGAAACAGAAATTTGTATCATAAAAATGGGAAATATCTACTTTCCCCGAAAGTTGGTTAGAAAACAACTTTCGAAAATAGAATTATCATAGAAAACAGGAAATTTGTATCATAAAAATGGGAAATATCTACTTTCCGGGAAAGTTGGTTATCTACTTTCCCGGAAAGAATGAATTACACTACTCTTTCCGGGAAAGTAGATTATCAGTATTTTCGGGGAATAGATTTTTACCGAATTTTGGAAATATTACCTAATTTTGCAGTAGATTATCATAAACAGGAAATTTGTATCACAAAAATGGGAAATATCTACTTTCCAGGAAAGTTGGTTGGATAACCAAATTTTCCGAAAATAGATATCATAGAAAACAGGAAATTTGTATCATAAAAAATAGGAATCATCTACTTTCCGGGAAAGTTGGTTAGATACAAATTTGCCGAAAATAGATTATCATAGAAAACAGGAAATTTGTATCATAAAAAATGGGAAATATCTACTTCCCGCGAAAGTTGGTTAGATAAACAACTTTCCCGAAATAGATTATCATAAAACGGAAATTTGTATCATAAAATGGGAAATATCTACTTTCCGGGAAAGTTGGTTAGATAAAATTTGCCGAAAATAGATTATCATAGAAAACAGAAATTGTATCATAAAAATGGGAAATATCTACTTTCCCGCGAAGTTGGTTAGATAAACAACTTTCCAAAAATAGATTATCATAGAAAACAGGAAATTTGTATCATAAAAATGGGAAATATCTCTTACCGGGAAAGTTGGTTAGATACCAAATTGCGAAAATAGATATCATAGAAAACGGAAATTTGTATAAAAAATGGGAAATATCTACTTTCCGCGAAAGTTGGTTAGATAACAAATTTGCCGAAAATAGATTATTATAGAAAACAGGAAATTTGTATCATAAAAATGGGAAATATCTACTTTCCGCGAAGAAGTTGGTTAGATAAACAACTTTCCCAAAATAGATTATCATAGGAAAAGGAAATTTGTATCATAAAAATGGGAAATATCTACTTTCCAGGAAAGTTGAGTTATCTACTTTTTCCCGAAAAGTGAATGAATTTTTCTACCTTTTCAGGAAGTAGATTATCGATTTTTCAGGGAATAGATTTTCGAATTTTGGAAATATTACCTAATTTTTGCAAAATAGATTATCATAGAAAACAGAAATTGTATCACAAAAATGGGAAATATCTACTTTCCAGAAGTTAGAACGATAAATTTTGAAAATAGATATCATAGAAAACAGGAAATTTGTATCATAAAAAATGGGAAATATCTACTTTCCGGGAAAGTTGGTTAGATAACCAAATTTACCGAAAATAGATTATCATAGAAAACAGGAAATTTGTATCATAAAAAATGGGGAAATATCTACTTTCCGCGAAAGTTGGTTAGATAAACAACTTTCCCGATAGATTATCATAGAAAAAAGGAAATTTGTATCATAAAAATGAAATATCTACTTTCCGGGAAAGTTGGTTATCTACCGAAAAGTAGATAGATTTTCTACTTTGGGAAAGTAGATTATCGACTTCGGGGAATAGATTTTTAATTTAGGGAAATATTACCTAATTTTGATGATATCATAAACAGGAAATTTGTATCACAAAAATGGGAAATATCTACTTTCCGAAAGTTGGTTGAATAACCAAATTTTTCCGAAAATAGATTATCATGGAGATTTATCATAAAAAATGGGAAATATGCTGGAAAGTTGGTTAGATAACCAAATTTGCCGAAAATAGATTATAGAAATTTATATTAGAAATATCTACTCTTGAAAGTTGGTTAAATCTTAAAAATTTATCATAGAAAACGAGAAATTTGTATCACAAGTGAAATATCTACTTTCCGCGAAAGTTGGATAGATAAACAACTTTCCCGAAAATGAATTATCATAGAAAACGAAATTTGTATCATAAAAAAATGGGAAATATCTACTTTCCCAAGAAAGTTGGTTAGATATTAAATTGCCGAAAATAGATTATCATAGAAAACAGGAAATTTGATCAAAAAAATGGGAAATATCTACTTTCCGCAGTTGGTTAGATAATAACTTTCCGAAAATAGATTATCATAGAAAACAGAAATTTGTATCTCGCAAAAATGGGAAATATCTACTTTCCGGGAAAGTTGGTTTATCTACTTTCCCGAAAGTAGATGAATTTTATACTTTTACGAAAATGAATTATCACTTTCTTCGGGGAATAAATTTTAGAATTTTGGAAATATTAACTAATTTACGAAGTAGATTATCATAAACAGGAAATTTGTATCACAAAAATGAAATATCTACTTTCAGGAAAGTTGGTTAGATAACCAAATTGCGAAAATAGATATCATAGAAAAAGGAAATTTGTATCAAAAAAAATGAAATATCTACTTTCGGGAAAGTTGGTTAGATAAACAAATTTGCCGAAAATAGTTATCGCAAAACAGGAAATTTGTATCATAAAAAATGGGAAATATCTACTTTCCGGAAGTTAGTTAAATACTTTCCCGAAAATAGATTATCATAAAACGGGAAATTTATCAAAAAAATGAAATATCTACTTTCCAGGAAAGTTGGATTTGAATAACAAATTTTCCGAAAATAAATTATCATAGAAACAGGAAATTTGTATCTTAAAAATGGGAATATCTACTTTCCGGAAAGTTGGTTAAATAACCAAATTGCCGAAAATAGAATTATCATAAAACAGGAAATTTGTATCACATAAAAATGGAAATATCTACTTTCCGCGAGTTGGTTAGATAAACAACTTTCCCGAAAATAGATTATCATAAAAAACGATTTTATCATAAAAAATATATCTACTTTCCGGGAAAGTTGAATAATAAAATTTACGAAAATAGATTCATAAAAACAGAAATTTGTATCATAAAAATGGAAATTATCTACTTTCCGAAAGTTGGTTAGATAAACAAATTTCCAAAAATAGAATTATCATAGAAAACAAGGAAATTTGTATCATAAAAATGAAATATCTACTTTCCGGCAAAGTTGGTTATCTACTTTCCCGAAAAAGTTAATGAATTCAACTTTTCAGGAAAGTAGATATCATTTTCGGGGAATAGATTTTTTGAATTTTGAAATATTACCAATTTGCGAAATAATCATCATAGAAAACAGAAATTTGTATCATAAAATAATATCAGACACTTTCCGCGAAAGTTGGTTAGATAAACAAATTCCCGAAAATAGATTATCATAGAAAACAGGAAATTTGTATCATAAAAATGGGAAATATCTACTTTCCGGGAAAGTTGGTTGAATAACCAAATTTGCCAATAGATTATCATAGAAAACAGAAATTTATATCATAAAAAAATGGGAAATATCTACTTTCAGGAAGTTGGTTAGATAACCAAATTTGCCATACAGATATCATAAGAAAGGAAATTTGTATCATAAAAAATGGGAAATATCTACTTTCGCGAAAGTTGGTTAAATAAACAACTTTCCCGAAAATAGATTATCATAGAAAACAGGAAATTTGTATCATAAAATGGGAAATATCTACTCAGGAGAGTTGATTTATCTACTTTCCCGAAAATCAGATAGATTTTCTACTTTCCGGAAAATAGATTAACATTCAGGGGAATAGATTTTTTCGAATTTTGGAAATATTACCTAATTTTGCAGATTATCATAGAAAACAGGAAATTTGTATCACAAAAATGGGAAATATCTACTTTCCGCGAAAGTTGGTTAGATAAGCAAATTTTGAAAATAGAATATCATAGAAAACAGGAAATTTGTATCATAAAAAATGGGAAATATCTACTTTCCGGGAAAGTTGGTTAGATAACCAAATTTGCCGGAAAATAAGATATCATAGAAAACAGGAAATTTGTATCATAAAAAATGGGAAATATCTACTTTCAGAAGTTGAAGTTTAGATAAACTTTCCCGAAATAGATTATCATAGAAAACAGGAAATTTGTATCATAAAAAATGGAAATATCTACTTTTCCGGGAAAGTTGAGTTAAATAATAACCAATTTCCGAAAATAAGAATATCCCCAAAAAAAACAAGAAATTTGTATCACTTAAAAATGAAATATCACTTTCACGCGAAAGTTGGTTGAAAAACAACTTTCCCGAAAATAAATTATCATAGAAAACAGAAATTTGTATCATAAAAATGGAAATATCTACTTTCCGGGAAAGTTGATTTATCTACTTTCGAAAGTAGAATAGATTTTCTACTTTTCGAGAAAAGTAGATTATCGATTTTTCAAGAGAATAGATTTTCGAATTTTGGAAATATTACCTAATTTTTGTAGTAGATTATCATAGAAACGGGAAATTTGTATCTATAAAATGGGGAAATATCTACTTTCAGGAAAGTTGGTTGAATAACCAAATTTTCAAAAATAGATATCATAGAAAACAGGAAATTTGTATCATAAAATGAATTATCTACTTTCCGGGAAAGTTGGTTAGATAACCAAATTTGCATGTTCTCATAGAAAACGAAATTTGTATCATAAAATGGAAATATCTACTTTCCGCGAAAGTTAGTTAGATAACAACTTTCCCAGAAAATAGATTATCATAGAAAACAGAAATTTGTATCGCAAAAATGAAATATCTACTTTCCGGGAAAGTTGGTTGGAAGAATATACAAATTTGCCGAAATAGATATCGCAAAACAGGAAATTTGTATCATAAAAAATGGGAAATATCTACTTTTTCCGCGAAGTTGGTTAGATAAACAACTTTGAAATAGATTATCATAGAAAACAGGAATTTGTATCATAAAAATGGGAAATATCTACTTTCAGGAAGTTGAACGAATAACCGTTGCCGAAAATGGAGAATATCTTGAAAACTGAAATTTGTATCATAAAAATGGAAATATCTACTTTCTGCCGAAAGTTGGTTAGATAAACAACTTTCCGAAAATGATTATCATAAATGGGAAATTATCTACTTTCCGGGAAAGTTGATTTATCTACTTTCCCGAAAGAGTAGATAGATTTCTACTTTTCAGAAAGTAGATATCGATTTTTCAAGAATAGATTTTTTAATTTTGAAATATTACCGAATTTTGCAGTAGATTATCTTAGAAAACGGGAAATTTGTATCTGCAAAAATAGAAATATCTGCTTTTCCGCGGGAAGAAGTTGGTTAGATAACCAAATTTTCGAAAATAGATTATCATAGAAAACAGGGAAATTTTGTGTCATAAAAAATGAAATATCTACTTTCGGGAAGTTGGTTAGATAACCAAATTTTCCAAAAATAGATTATCATAGAAACGGGAAATTTGTATCATAAAATGAAATATCTGCTTTCCGGGGAGAAGTTGGTTAGATAACCAAATTTGCCGAAAATAGATTATCATAGAAAACAGAAATTTGTA
This sequence comes from Homarus americanus, assembly GCF_018991925.1. Lineage (NCBI taxonomy): Eukaryota > Metazoa > Arthropoda > Malacostraca > Decapoda > Nephropidae > Homarus > Homarus americanus. Next base: position 21,788 of record NW_024751501.1, read on the forward strand.
TCATCATAAAAACGGAAATATCTACTTTCCGCGAAGTTGGTTAGATAAACAACTTTCCAAAAATGAATTATCATAGAAAACAGGAAATTTGTATCATAAAAAATGGGAAATATCTACTTTCCAGGAAAGGATTGGTTATCTACTTTCGAAAAGTAGATGAATTTTCTACTTTTCAGGAAAGAAGTAGATTATCGATTTTTCAGGGGAATAGATTTTTTTTTTTAATTTAGGAAATATTACTAATTTTGCAGAAGTAGATTATCATAGAAAACGGGAAATTTGTATCACAAAAATGGGAAATATCTACTTTCCGGGAAAGTTGGTTAGATAACCAAATTTTACCGAAAATAGATATCATAAGAAAACAGGAAATTTATCATAAAATGGAAGTATCTACTTTCAGGAGAGAAGTTAGTTAGATAACCAATTTTCGAAAATAGATATCATAGAAAACAGAAATTTGTATCATAAAAATAGAAATAACTACTTTCCGGGAAGCAATACGTAACTTCTAG
>NW_024751502.1:0-37627 GCF_018991925.1 Homarus americanus
GGTGAGTGGTGGCCAAGACGTGGAGGGGGGAGGTGTGTGGTGGCCAAGACGTGAAGGAGGGAGGTGTGTGGAGGTGTGTGGTGGCCAAGACGTGGAGGAGGGAGGTGTGTGGTGGCCAAGACGTGGAGGAGGGAGGTGTGTGGTGGCCAAGACGTGGAGGAGGGAGGTGTGTGGTGGCCAAGACGTGGAGGAGGGAGGTGAGTGGTGGCCAAGACGTGGAGGAGGGAGGTGTGTGGTGGCCAAGACGTGGAGGTAATACTCACAACCTCTTCCTCAATTAAAAATTAGCAATTATTTATTCCAGAAAAATATAAAATAAAACTGAAATAAATTTAGCATTGATGTATGGTAGAATCAGTACCGGTATAGAGCGAATAACATCAGGTATAAATTAATAAGGTAAAACATTGAGTTATTTAATTGCAAGTAAACACACGAAATGTCACTTATTTAGATGTTTAAAGAACATTAACACCTGGAGATGTTTATATTAGAATGTTGTTGTTTTTTTATATGGCTCTGGATGCATATATTGCGCCCGTCTCTAAGGGTACTTACTGCCTATATAATTTGTATCTGATAAAAGTGAGATATATAAATCGGACATAATATAATATGTTAAAGTAAAATCACCAATCACCGTAAAATTAACATAGGAGAAATTGGATCATATAGTAGATAATTTATTTCTTATATCTACGGCAACACCTGAGTTATATTGGAAATGAATAACGAGATATATTTGAGAGATTAATTAAACCAGGCTACACTCAGCAGAGATGACTATAGGAAAATATTGACCTATGAATTACTTAATATAACAGAGATGTATACATACGAGTGCCTGTACTGTACACTACCATATGCTAAGTTTATATTCAGTGTCATCATAGTAAACACAGAACCGTGTAAAAAGACTAAAATTCAGACATGACACAAACAAGTATATCCCTTTTACATCCATTTGTCTGTCTCATACACCAGTGTGTCATACGCCGGTGTCACAAGTTATAACTTTGGGGTAACAACAAGGTAGTTTACTTTGTTCCTGAGTTTGACGCCACACATTACAGTACAGCTGGAGGTCTGCCTCACACACACACTGAGAGTGAGGGTTATTATTGTTTTAAATGGTCAAAGAATAATGAAAACTAAATAAAGGACAAAGGTAACATAAAGAGTGAGTAATACAGGCAATAATGGGATAGACACGAAGAGATTACAGAAAACATGAAAAAGATATATTTATGTATCTACATAAAGCAGACCTAAAAAGCAGTTAGTTTTAAATATAATTACATTTTAATTTATATAATCTCGTTTTATTAATTTTAGTACATGATAATAATTGCGGTGTCATAAAAGTTCTTCATGTTTTCTTCATATTTTACCTAATATTAGAATTCTCACTGATGTCACAGTCCAGAATTACAGAGCATTATGTGTCAGACAGCAAAAACTTAATAATGTTGTCTGTACACAGCTTAGTTTACCCTCCCTCTTTTTGTAAGACCTTGACCGTGCAGCGTAATATTTAAATAATGTTATATGCTAAAAATAGACCAGACGAGACTTACCATAATATTCTCCAAAAACAGAAGTAAATGTATTCTTGACTGGCACAGCATAACAAAAAATGTGTGTAATTTTGGGGGTAAAATAAATTCCCTTACATTCATATGAAACTTTCGGTAACAACTATTTAGGAAAGTCTTCGAGGTAGTAGATAATGACGAAAATTACGATGTTATTTACTTAGACATTAGCAAAGCATTTGAGAGAGTACCGCATCAGAGGCTTCTGAGAAAAATTAAGGCTCATGGTATCGAGGGGAAAGTTTTAAATTGGATAAAATCATGGCTCACCGATAGAACGCAGAGGGTCAGCGTAGATGGTGTTAAATCTGAGTGGGGCTGTGTAACCACTCGACGTCACGCACTTATCTTCGGGTGATATGTACTCGAGGGAAAATTGTAAACCCGCACGAAGTCATGCACGAATATTATGTATCATCATGGGTAAAAAAAAGTAAAAAAGCTGTGAGTTATTTGACGTCATGCATTACTCTTATATACAGTATATGACCGGGAATAATGAACCCAAAGACAAATGTTAGAAGCTACATTACGTCAGGCGCTATTATTTTATGTATTACCAACAATATAACCAAATAGGTAACAGTCAGTCATTAAACATGCAAGTACTACCGCCTGGAAAGATATTGGAGGCATAATGTGTTGTCTAATGGTAGACCCTGCTGCCATATGGCATCACAAAAATTGTGACCAAGTCCCAGGTTGCTGATCTGGCTTTCTGCCTCATTTACACACAATTGCAGGGTCTCAATTGTTTCTCTTACTTCGACAACACAACATAAATAACATTTCTCACTCTTGATTTTGTTTTCGGTTCATTTTCTATTATTTTTATGTTTTTGGTGGGCTAATCTCCATTGAAAATATTTACAAGACGCCATCCAAAACTCCTCAGGAAATATCATGAAAAATTAAAACATGTACAACAGCTAGCGAATACACACTGTCATGCACTATGCATTATACGTGACCAAATGATGTAAAAACCAAGCGAGATTCTGTAGGTCCGTAAGTCGACATTCACTACAGGACTACAGGACTACAGTATATATGTATATATATATATATATATATATATATATATATATATATATATATATATATATATATATATATATATATATATATATATATATATATATATATATATATATATATATATATATATACTTTATGATGAATTAGTTAATACAATATATACCTGTAATATATATTTAGGTCTATTTTCAAGACATTACACTTAATCATACGAATTTTCTCAACACTTTAAAGTTTCCTAATTATCTAACGAATAATAATAATAATAATAATAATAATAATCGAGACAAGTTGATAACGTTCACATTGAAATTATTTTCTATTTTCAACATTTGTTTTATATACTTTGATAATACTTCGTCATATATGAGTGTAAAAGTCTATTATGTTTTAACCTGCTAGAGTGGTGAAGCAAGGCTCTAGGCACAGTAATAAGTGACGAATTTACAGTGAAACCTAACGGACTGTGTTCTCCATGTCGTCCGTTAGATGGCGGTCCTCACATCTAACGGACACTTGATATAACAGACATTCCTCCACAAAGAGTCCGTTGAATAGAGGTTTCACTATACATATATCCTAAATTATATATCAAGCATAATTTACATATGAGGATATTAAACAGTAAATAATATAAATTTGCATATATCAAACTATACCAAAAATAATAATTAACACAAGCTATATTAACTAACACATTTACACAAACTATATTAATTAACATATATTTACCATATTTTAACTCCAACAAGAAACCTTAATACTTATAACTATTAATCTTACGTTAATTAAAAACACCTGGTACCTGTGTTAATAATTTTAAACCATGTGTATCGATTATTTCCAGGGTTTTCTTTTTGTTTCCCTGAACTTTTGAGATAAATTATTATGTAAACTACGAAAACAAAATAAACAAGTCATGGATACAAACAGCGAAAATACCGAAAAGTCATGACGTAGTGACTTTTTTGTTTACGTTGTAAGTAGATAATTATAATTGGATAGATAAATATATATATAAGTAGATATATGAGTTGATAGAAAGATATATACAAGCAGATAGACAAAAACATATAAATAGATAAATAAAAAGTGATGGAAAAGTTATTTACTATTTTGTCTTTGCTTTTATATACATATACTCAATTTATATACATTACCTATATGGAACTCAATGCTACATAATGCCGATAGTCTTCTGTTTGTATTAGTATTTTCATGGGTATTTTTGCTTTTATTATTATTGTAGCTGAGGTATAATTTTTGTTTGGGATTTTTTTTTTAAATAAGAACATTTTTAAGGCATTGTCGCTTTTATTCACTCTGTATGTATGGGCATTTTTTGTATGTATGGATGTTTTTATTTCTGTTTGGTTAATAATTCAGCATGTATGGAGTTTTTATTTACAGTGGTAATTTTTTCATATTTGTGCCTATGTTGATTTGATCATTTTTTTTGTTTTAGATTATTCACAATATAGAGTCTCTCACCTAGTGTGTCGTGTCGTGTGAGGCATTAGACTACAAAGGACCTGTATCACACACTACCATTGAATTAAACTTTTACCAGATTCATTTATACAATAATATAAACATCTACAGGATTCTCATGTAGTGGGGAAATGACATTATAGACACTTACAAGAATCACTAGTGAGTATTAAGTGATTCTCTTTCTAGATACTCAAGTGGGGAAAATGGCAGAACTGTCGACACTAGAATAGCCTATGGGATTTTGAATCGATAGACATACCGAGTCCTCAGGTAGTAAACTATCGTACCTGAAGAAAGTGTACTAACTCCTGTACACTAGAACTATCAAAATATCATCTTATCACCTTCACGTAGACATCTGAAGTTATTATTTGTCTCTTAAGGTATTCTGAAAATTATTGCCGTAGGAAGTCTTAAATTGGATAACTAACTCGTACCATAAGCAATCAAGCCGCCGGGAGATGGTTTGATATCTTATACTTTCTTTCTGTATTAGCCTGCAACTACCATCACTACCACTATCATCATCACTACTACTACCACCATCGATACCATATTCACTAGCACCAAAAATACTACCATCACCACCGACACCATACCTACCACCAGCATAAATATCACTATCACCACCGACACCATACCTACCACTATCATCATCAAGTATTGTTTACTATGACTGGTTATCCCAAACTGTAAACAAGACGAAGATAACAAAAAACATGTTATCTTGGCCGTGTTATCAATCTGTGTTATCTTGGTAGCATTTAAAGGATAACCATTAACTCCCAAGTTTCAATTCCCTGTTTTAAATATTTTACGAACTTGAAAAACAAAATCTAGTTATCGTGGCAATTGATGAGGATAACCGTAGACTTGTGTTAACTTAGCGGTACTGCCAATTCGGGTTTAATTCGCCATATATAAATTTCTATAGTTTTCGGTATATCTATATAATTAATTTAGGTTTTTAACCATCTATATAATTACCCCATTCATTATATAAGAGGGATATATTTTTGTATTATTGTAGGTATATTTCCAGCTCTCATAATATAGGCGGGATATATTATAATTGACGTTATATTAGCTGTATTTATGAGCTATATTAGGAGGAAACTCGAAAGGCAGTTTGATGAGACAAAAAATAACTGATTTTGTTTTCATTAGCCTCTAGGTATTTAAATGGAATTCTTAGTTTCCCACTTAAGGAGATGGAAAAGATTAATTCGTTTTCCATTATCGCCTGTAATTAATATCAATACGTAACACCACTTTAAAAAAAATTACTCTGATATTCATATAAAAAATAGCCTAAACTTTGAATTAAGGTATAGCAAAAATCATCTTAGGTTATACGTAAATATACTTAAATCGGGTCATATCTATAATCTGTCTTTAAATATTCCCTAAATATACCTAAGCCAACCTCATCCTTAAAGTTACAACTCAAAATATGTCTCAAGTTTGACCTAGTAACACCTCAAGGACAGCTGAAGACAACACAAGGGAAGACGATAAAAACTTCTCGTGGTTGAAATAATTACGTGTTGTGAGGGAGTCCGGCCAAGAGAGACATAACACACACACCCATTTAAAGAGGTCAGTTTCTTCAGGGTTTCATTCATTCATTTACTTAGTTTTTGTTATTAATATTTGGTCATAATGGAGAGATTATTCTGGTTTTCTTTATTTTTCTTAGTATTCTTTCTTTCTTGTTTGTTTTTCTTTCTTTCTTCTGTTTCTGCTTTTTATTTTTTTCACCTGCAACTTATTTGTTTTTCTTATTTTTCTCTTCTTTCATCATCTGCTTCTATTTTTCTTCTTTCTTCAGCTTTTCTTCCTTCCTTCTTCTTCTTCTCATTAATATTACCATCATCATTATTATTATTATTGCAAAGATCATTATTTTAATTTCCCTTGCTATTTACATCAATACAAAATACAGTAAATAAATTTTAATCTTTTCTTTCCATCGCTATGACGTAAACAAAATTTTTTTCTTCCTGAAGTAAAAAATAAAATACCAATCAAACACACTAATGAATATGAAGTCGATTTCTTGATTTATAATGTCCTCAGTAAGGGTTGAGGCGTTTAGTAAATCCTCTTGATGTTTGTAATGGATTAAACATTTCTTCCTTACCTGTAATGTGGGCCAGGTAGAGGGTGTTACCTGTCCTCGTGTTCCAGGTAAGCCCAATAAACAGATTGTGTAATCCTTTTATGGTGAACGGGAGATGTGTCTTATTAGGACATGTAAGTTAATATTTTAGGACATGTAAGTTAATATTTTAGGACACGCAAGTTAATATTTTACAAAATTTTCAAGACATTTATTTTTTTTTCTTTGGGTAATTAAAATTCTTGTTCTTGTGACATTAAATAACTCGCCTTTGTTTATGGCATTTAAATGAACTTATTTTTAAAGCGTGTTTCAGGATATTTAAAGCCCGTCACTTACGTCACTAAATATTACGTCTTCTTAGGTTAGGTTAGTGAGGCAGAAAAATTTTAATACTGAAGAATGTAGAATAATTTAATACTCCCGTTAATAATAATAAGAATAATGCAAATTTATGATAGAATGTTCGTGTTAGTCTCATTATAATAATTAATAGAATCTAAAAAAAAATAAAATAAAAAAATAGTTAATTTTTATTTTTGTAGTAAAGTATTTTAATTTTGTAATTGATAGTAAAGTAAAATATGGGGAAAATTAACGTGTTTAGTATTACTGTGTCATCTAGAACCGTGTATTTTCCGCCTAGGTCGAGATATCAAATTCAAATCCAAATCTTACAATGGCACGGCTATCCTGCTATCCTTGCTATCTAGTGCTGAAGACCTATTGCAGTATCGAGATATCAATCTTTAATATATTCACTGTTAGATATCCTCTTTGCTATTTCACGTTACTTAACAATAAGACAATTTCTTCTTCAATCTAATATAACGCGAAGATATCCAGAACGTATTAAATATGTCTCTCAGTAGTTCTCCAAGTACCTCGTTAAGTGGGTAATTATTCCAGACACAATTAGTCGTAAGTCCGCGTGCCTTCGTCCAAAATAGGCCTTTGTAAATCACTGAGAATTTTACGGTTTCATAGATTTTGATATTTTACAAAGAGGAAATACATTGCAAATAATAACGTAATGTTCCTTTGTATGTACGCATGTATGTATGCATGTATGTATGTATGTATGTATGTATTATCTGGAGTGTCTAATCCTACTGAACGGCTTATGTATACATTTAATAACACTCATACATAATAATACACCATCCAGCTGTTATAATAGATGTTGTATATTATGTATTTCTATATACACATACACTAATATACGGTGTAATTTATACGTTATTTCTGTGGTGTAATAACTAGTAAACTTACACGACACAAGACTAGAAAATTACTTACATTTATCGTAAATTAGAAAAAATAAACTTAACTAGTAAATACAGGTACAAAATCAGGTCTAGTATACAGGTACAGTGATCTCTCGGCCGTGAGTTGAATACCTTTATAAGACAAGTAAATATTAGTTACAGTATCTTGTAATGTAAAGTGATACATTTCAGTAGTAAAAATACAGAGTTATGTTTAGCATTTAGGGTTTTTTTTTGATGGTGTTAATGATTAATATAATTTACAGGTGGTAATATAAATAAAACTAACTTTTTCACCATTTCTGTTTGAACCACTTAAATTTTTTTGTCCCGTAAGTGGTAAATTAAGAATCTCACTTGAATAATGAATTGTACCACTTAAAACATAACTGTATTAAGTGGATTTCCTAATTAATTCCAAATATTCTTAACTGAACTATGTAATTTAACTGTACAATAATAATAAAAATAAACTGGTCTAATATTATAAATACCCATAAAATAATTAACTCAAGTATTATAAGTGGATTAAAGACAGTCCAAACAAATTCCTTCTATTAATTACACTAACCTTTGATGACTTAAAAGAAATAATAATAGTATATTTTCTTGCTATAATGAACAGGTCTTTCAAGGGTTGTCTAAGAAAGGCATTCAGATACACGCTAATTAAGAGCTGGTTACCATAAATTAATTAAATGTCAATATCAATTAACTCTTCTTCAACATCTTAAGTTCTGGTATCGATGAGAATTAATATATATTCGTTTAGTAATATATAGTAAATTATATATATTTTTTATATACGACTATTTTACGAGTCTTTAGCGATACATAATTAATCGCTGTATGATATATGAAAAATTTCCATGACTGTACCGCCGTTGTGAGCCGTTTTAGGGTGATTATAACAGTAGCCTTATAGATAGTTTACAGGACGATGATAACAGTAGCCTTAGAGATAGTTTACAGGACGATGATAACAGTAGCCTTAGAGATAGTTTACAGGACGATGATAACAGTAGCCTTAGAGATAGTTTACAGGACGATGATAACAGTAGCCTTAGAGATAGTTTACAGGACGATGATAACAGTAGCCTTAGAGATAGTTTACAGGACGATGATGACAGTAGCCTTAGAGATAGTTTACAGGACGATGATAACAGTAGCCTTAGAGATAGTTTACAGGACGATGATAACAGTAGCCTTAGAGATAGTTTACAGGACGATGATAACAGTAGCCTTAGAGATAGTTTACAGGATGATGATAACAGTAGCCTTATAGATAGTTTACAGGACGATGATAACAGTAGCCTTAGAGATAGTTTATAGGATGATGATAACAGTAGCCTTAGAGATAGTTTACAGGACGATGATAACAGTAGCCTTAGAGATAGTTTACAGGACGATGATAACAGTAGCCTTAGAGATAGTTTACAGGACGATGATAACAGTAGCCTTAGAGATAGTTTACAGGACGATGATAACAGTAGCCTTAGAGATAGTTTACAGGACGATGATAACAGTAGCCTTAGAGATAGTTTACAGGACGATGATAACAGTAGCCTTAGAGATAGTTTAGAGATAGTTTACAATAGAAGGAGGAGGTTAATAATAAGACTGAGAGATGTAGGAGGAGGAGGAGGTGAGAGAGAAGGAGAATAACGAAAGAGGAAACACAGGACCGAAAAATAACGAAGAAAAATGATGAGAGGAAGACAAAGTAGAGAGAGAGAGAGAGAGAGAGAGAGAGAGAGAGAAGAATAACAACAAATAACGAAAGAAAAAATACGATAACGACAAAAATACAAAGAAAACCCAAGCGGCAGAGACTAAACACAAACACGGGAATAAACAAACCACAATAAGATAAACAAGGCATATAAACAAAAGATTAATAACTGATAACGAAAAAACTAGCAGGTGATAACGAGATAAGTGTCAATACAGAAGATAACTATAGATAACACAATATTTTCATTAACATTATGAATTATAGGATTTATTAATATAGGGATATATTTACACTATAGCTTCCTATATATCAATTTATTAGTATTGTATACATGTTAACCTGAACTATATCACGGTAGAGTTTGTTTATGACAGTATGTGTTGGTGTTGAGTAGATCACCTGTAATTAGCGTCATTTAACAGGTGACACTGCAGCGAGTATACAGGTGAGACAGGCGGGGTAGTTCCAAGGAGTGAAATCAGTGACAGGTGTAAGGGGAGTGACAGGTGTAGGGGGAGTGACAGGTGTAGGGGGAGTGACAGGTGTAGGGGGAGTGACAGGTGTAGGGGGAGTGACAGGTATAGGGGGAGTGACAGGTGTAGGGGGAGTGACAGGTATAGGGGGAGTGACAGGTATAGGGGGAGTGACAGGTGTAAGTGGAGTGACAGGTGTAAGTGGAGTGACAGGTGTAAGTGGAATGACAGGTGTAAGTGGAGTGACAGGTATAGGGGGAGTGACAGTTATAGGGGGAGTGACAGGTGTAGGGGGTGTGACAGGTGTAGGGGGTGTGACAGGTGTAGGGGGTGTATTTCTAAGCAGTGTAGTTGAAACAGGTACAACACACATTGGTGGAGTACACATCAACACCTCCGCTAAACACCCTCCACATATACTCAACACACCCAGGGCCACGTAACACAGTGTTGGTAGGCTTAGGCGGCCATGTCGTGACACCGGCCGTCAGAATCTCCCAGCAAAAGGTAAACAAGATGGGGGCCCCCCCATCCTACATGTCAACAACTCATCCTGAAATATCCCACCTGGACCCTCTGCTAGTGGGGGTCGAACCCTGAATTCAGATTAGACTGCCAATACGGCCCGGGAGATCAGTGAGGTCAACCTAATGAAACTTTACACACACTACACTAACCACAAACTCATTCTACCTTAAATTATTTTAAACCAATGGAGCTGGATTCAGTAACTCTCGTAAGACAAATTTCCAACTGGAGGCTTGAGGCAGCATTACAGTGCCTCACCTCAGCGATCGTAAGACAACAGGTGACACTCTCACAGTAAGATGGCACCGTCGTTCTTACCATAAACAGACGATCGAGAGGAAATTTTTTCGGGGTACAAATCTTTGAGAACATTGGCAGTAAGTGGATGGCTGGCCGTTCAGGTGTAGCGGGCGGAGGGTGATGAGTGACTACCGTGGGGACAGGTGAAGGTGAGTTACGATGCACCGTGTCTTAAGTAATGACTCGACCGGTTGAATTATATATCCACCAACTGATGAAAATAAAAAATCCACCATAAAACACCAAAATCCTCAAACAATCGTCCATCAATTTTTTTCCCTCGTAACTTAGGAGGAAAAATAAATAAATAAAACACACATCCAAGTCATTAAAAAAAAGTCTCGGTGTAGTTTCGACGCCATTTTGACCGCCATCCTTCTGTAGTATGCTGTAGTGGACCAAATAGACGCATCCTAAATTCTTCACTTAAAAGGGGAGGATATTTCCACGGGAGGGCCTTTGAGAATCAGAGTCTAGGGAATTAAAACGTGAAAGAACTGAAGCTGGTAGGATTTTCCCCAATTTATTACGCTGAAAAGGATTGTGGTGGGGGAAAAGAGAGGGGAGAGGAGAGGGGGAAGGGAGCGATTGTGTCCTGTAAGGGAGAAAGGGAGGGGAGGATTGTGTCATGGGAACGGGAGGGGGATTATCATGGGAGGGAAAGAGGGAGAGATGTGTTCTGGAAGGGGGAGGGTTGTGTCGCAGAAGGAGGGGAGGGGGAGTGTCAAAAGGAGAGTGGGCATTAGAGGGCAAGATGTCTGAGAGGAAAGTAGTAGGTGAGGAGGCGTGGTGTTGTAGTAGACAGGAGGAGGCGTGGTGTTGCAGTAGGCAGGAGGAGGCGTGGCGTGGTAGTAGGCAGGAGGAGGCGTGGCGTGGTAGTAGGCAGGAGGAGGCGTGGTGTTGTAGTAGGCAGGAGGAGGCGTGGTGTTAGTAGTAGGCAGGAGGAGGCGTGTTTGTAGTAGGCAGGAGGAGGCGTGGTGTTGTAGTAGGCAGGAGGAGGCGTGGTGTTGTAGTAGGCAGGAGGAGGCGTGGTGTTGTAGTAGGCAGGAGGAGGCGTGGCGTGTTAGTAGGCAGAAGGAGGCGTGGTGTTGTAGTAGGCAGGAGGAGGTGTGGCGTGTTAGTAGGCAGGAGGAGGCGTGGCGTGGTAGTAGGCAGGAGGAGGCGTGTGGTGTTATGTGGTAGACAGGAGGAGGCGTGGCGTGTTAGTGAGCCAGAAGGAGGCGTGGTGTTGTAGTAGGCAGGAGGAGGCTGGTGTTGTAGTAGGTAGGAGGAGGCGTTGTGTTGTAGTAGACAGGAGGAGGCGTGGCGTGGTAGTAGGCAGGAGGAGGCCATGGTGTTATAGTAGGCAGGAGGAGGCGTGGTGTTGTAGTAGACAGGAGGAGGCGTGGCGGCGTGGTAGTGAGCAGGAGGAGGCGTGGTGTTGTAGTAGGCAGAAGGGGCGTGGTGTTGTAGTAGGCAGGAGGGCGTGGTGTTGTAGTAGACAGGAGTAGGCGTGGTGTTGTAGTAGACAGGAGGAGTCGTGGTGTTGTAGTAGACAGGAGGAGGCGTGGCGTGGAAGTAGGCAGGAGGAGGAGGCGTGGTGTTGTAGTAGACAGGAGGAGGGCGTGGTGTTGTAGTAGACAGGAGGAGGGGTGGCGTGAAGTAGGCAGGAGGAGGCGTGGCGTGGTAGTAGGCAGGAGGCGTGGTGTGGTAGTAGCCAGGAGGAGGCGTGGCGTGGTAGTAGGCAGAAGGGGGCGTGGTGTTGTAGTAGTAGACAGAGGAGGAGGCGTGGTGTGGTAGTAGGCAGAAGGGGGCGTGGTGTCGGGAGCGGGCAGTAGGGGGCGTGGTGGGCAGGGGGAGGGTGGCGTGGGACAGCGATGGCGGCGCGCCTTGCCTCGCCCTCACGATCAATATGACCCCGGCTCCCCTCCCCTCATTACCGCTACCCCCGGGCTCTCCCTGCCTGCCCCTACCCTGCCCAGCCTCCCTACCTGATCCTACCCTGGCCAGCCTCCCTACCTGTCCCTACCCTGGCCAGACTCTGTGCCTGACCCTACCCTGGCCAGCCTCCCTACCCTGGCCAGCCTCCCTACCCTGGCCAGCCTCCCTACCCTGGCCAGCCTCCCTGCCTGGCCAACCTCCCTACCTGGCCAACCTCTGTGCCTGACCCTGGCCAGCCTCCCTACCTGATCCTGGCCTCCCTACCTGGCCAACCTCCCTGGCCTGGCCAGCCTGTGCCTGACCTACCTGAAAAGAAATCTCTGTGCCTGACCTGGCCAACCTCTGTACCTAACCCAACCCCAGCCTGGCCAAACTCTGTACCTGACATGACTCAATCTAACCTAAACACAATTTAAACTAAACTGAACACGACTAAACCATGCTGCTATCTATCTAAATTTTGTCAAGCTCAAATAATCCTTGTCACCACTGTCATACACCCACCAACCCACAGTCATACACCCATCAACCTACAGTCATACACCCATCAACCCACAGTCATACACCCACCAACACACAGTCATACACCCACAAACCCAGTCATACACCCATCAACCTACAGTCATACACCCACCAACCCACAGTCATACACCCACCAACCCACAGTCATACAGCCACCAACCCACAGTCATACACCCATCAACCCACAGTCATACACCCACCAACCCACAGTCATACACCCACCAACCCACAGTCATACACCCATCAACCCACAGTCATTCACCCACCAACCCACAGTCATACACCCAGCCTCTGTATCTGACTTTACCTGACCTGACTTAATCAGATCCAATCAAGAAACCCATTATTTTTCACCTCTATTACACCTTGAAGCAGGTATCGAGGCCACCTGACCTGACATCAATTACTCTGCAATATTCCCAAGGCATCTGACCACCTCTGCTAGCGTATTCGGTACACCTAACATGACATGACCTGACCTGACCTGACCTGGCCTGACCTCCAAGAACGAGAAAATAAACCCAAGATCTATTTAAATCTATCCCAGAAATTTAAACCTTCAATATATTTGTTTTTGTTCATTTGTTATGTCTTTGTTTTGCTCTTGTGTTTACGGTTCTTGTTTATGAATTAAAGAAACAATAAGAGAATCCAGCCCGTCAAACTTCTACTGATAATCACAACTCGAATTATGCAACTGAAGAACAACAACAACAATAAGAAGAACAAGAACAAAAAAAAACCGCAGGATATAATTCCTATAGAACCTCATGACTAGTTTATTAATGCCTTAAGAAACACTAACAACAATCCTCAGCCAACACGGACCTACAAAACATCAACAAGGTGACGACAACAACAGCTCAAACGCTCCAGCTTAACACCTACAAATTTCCGGGAGTTTAGTGTCGCTACATAAAACATAAACACGGCGGCGAGTCCTACAGCTACACACTGTAATGGTCGGCGGAGCAAAGGACGAGACAGCGACGCGTACTCATTGGTGGAGCTTTAATAACAACAGCATGTGGTAACTAGGAGATGTGTGTGTGTTGTGAGGTAGTGAAGGACTACAACATCTCACGTTTTGTGTTACACGTCAAAGACTGAACAATGTGAAGCAGCGTCCCTCCCCCCACACCACGCTGCCTGTAGTAACACCACCGTTAATAAAGGACAAAACGGTACAATATGGAGGTGGGGGGGTGGCGTGTGGACAAGGCACGAGAGAGCGGCCTTGTTAATATGATGGTCACCAGACACGGCCAACACCAGGTGGCGGGTGTAGCTCTTCCTGCTGAATAAAAACCAAGAGCGAGTTTGACGACGCTACACGAACACCGTCCTCAAGGGGGACATCTTGGACTCGAGTGTGAGAGATAGAGACTCCCAAACAATCAAACACGTCTGGTTAATTCCTTCACTTTTATATAAGAACACATTCGTCTTCAACTAAACACGATTTCTTTTCAACTTCTCCTAAAAAATTCCTCTTCGACTCCAAGGCTGAAATTCGAGTCCCACTTGAAACGAATAAAATAAAATATATGTGAAGAGAAAATGTAAATAGTGTGTTTGACTGTGTGAGGCTGATGGAAGCAACACTAATTATGCTGTATAATGGGTTGTGTTCAGTAAGGTCAGAGTGATTAGTGGCGCGCGCCATCACCACTTCCCGCCTCCTATACACGCCCCTACACCCACCACGCCTCCCTCTTGCCCAACTCAACACACCCACTTAGCTACCCCTACACGCCCCTTACCCTCCCCCCACCATACACCACGCCCCTTGCTGCCTACCCCTTACGCGCCCCCACCCCTCCACACCACGCCCACCCACTCATCGTACACTAATAAGGTGATAAGATTACCTCATCATGACACTGGTGTGAATGAGCATCAGGAACTCACCTTCCCCTGCATCAAGGTGCCCACCCTCACCCACCCTACCTGGCAGCCACTCACCTGCGTATTATACCACCTGACACGGGAAATCACACACACACGGGATGACACGGTAGAACACAGTGCTTGTAAGGTAAATAGAAGTCAGTCTTAATGGGTCCCAACCTTAAACTATTAGGACTGAGGCCCATTAGTATTGAGAGCCGTCAGGATTGGGACTCATTAAGACTGAGGTCTATTAAGACTGGAACCATTAGGCCTGTGGTATCTTTGGACTGAGGCTCATTAGGACTGAGAACCATTGGAAATGTGACCAATTAGAATTGGGGCCCATTAAAACTGGGACCCAATAGGACTGGGGCCCATTAGGACTAGGGCCCATTAGGACAGGGGTTCATTTGATAAGATGCCCAACTAGTAAAAGTGCAAAAGAGGGCATGCAAGATTATTCTCTCCCCTTCCTACTCCACATATCAAGAAGCGCTCAACACACTGACCCTTTCGACTCTCACTGACCATCACCACGACCACATCTGCAAATTTGCTAAGAAGCTTCTACACCATCCTCGACACTGGCTCCTACTACCACCTGAGATCCCTAGCCCGAGAATTGCTGTTTGACACCACAACCGCATCCAGCCCATAAGTGCACGAACTGATCGCTATAAGAACAGCCCAGTCCCAACCATTGTAAAAATTATCAATAACTTGTAATAAACCAGTGTATTCACTCCCAGTAAATACTACTTCTTGCACTGTCACTATGTTGAAATGCACTGTAGTTTGAGCTTTTCCCCATCTAGTTATTATATATCTTATTTGTATCACTTATGTTACTTGTTTATTATTTGTAATTCGAAACCCATTCCCCAAATATGTAACTGTATATTTTCAGCCTTCTGGCTGCCAAGCTCTTTCAATAAACCGTTAATTATTATTATTATTATTATTATTATTATTATTATTATAATTACACTTAATTCTACCAGTTGAATCACAGGTGATGGCCGTCAGCCACGGTAGTTGAACACCAACTCAAAACAAGGGTTCGACTCCCTAATGAGAAAAATGTCCAATAAACAACATTTCAGGTCGAGTTGTTTACATATTGAATGGGGGACGGCCATCTTGTTTCCCTTTTTCACCGGGGGATTCTGCCGGCCGGTGTCAATGACATATAGCCTCTTTTTTTGAAGAAAATTTGGCACACTTTAAAGTCAGTAATCACACACCACAACACCTTCCACACTCCCAACCAAACTTAAAGCAATTATTATATATCTATAGTGTAACTAACTACACATTACAATACACTGAAATAATAAAACAAAAATATATTCAGAATCTAAGAGAAGTATAGGAGAATAATCCTTAAATACAAACTCTATAAAACTTAATCTTGGTTACACCGCCTTTTTTTCAGTAAGACAATATATATAATTACATTGGGCAGTCCATTACCACAAATTACATAAGCCAGTTGACTGCTGAGGTGAACATTAAACTAGTATGATAAAAATAGCAACCAATGATTTGAAGATTAATTAATGCAAATGTGAAATACCTAAGAGAATAGCAAATAAATGAAATACACCAACGCGATAAATAAATAAGAATGAATGGAAAATTATTGAACAATAAAATGAAAATAAGAAAACGAATAAACAGTAAAATGAAAATAAGTAAGAATAAAAAAAAGAATAACAATTACTACAATAAAACTAAATAAAACAAAATACACAGAAAAGAATAAGAAACACAATAAATAAATAACACAGCAACACAAACAACATCATTTACTGTGTTACTTCACATCAACGTGTCCAACATTTGTCTTGACTCCATTTTCGTGAATATAACACACATCCCGGTAAAAAAAAAACACCAACGACAACAATAAATAAATAAACATTAAAAATAAATTCAATATATTTTGCCAAAGATTTTTTTTACTACGAAGTCAGGGCAAAAAGTTTGTATACGAATCTTCCTCAACATAATGCGGGGAAGCAGTTCTTTCACCACAGTTATACTCGTAGGTTATACTGTAGAGATCCCCGTGTTCAGAATACAGAGCCACTTATTGACGGTACAGTTACAGCTATTTATTGACGGTACAGTTACAGCCACTTATTGACGGTGCAGTTACAGCCACTTATTGACGGTACAGTTACAGTCCAAACTTCTTGTACACTTGAGGGCGGTTGACAACATGTGAACGCTGCTTGCATTATAAATTGTCAGAATAAAAAACTATAAAAAAAAATCCGATACTAAGAAGAAACTGAGTAAATTAATGTTAAAATATCAATCTACCTTACCTACATCACCTCCTTAAGTAGATGGTATATTATCCAGCATGTCCAGGGAATACCCGAGGAACCGACTCTATTCAGAGATAGTGAAGAAAACAAATTAAGTGAGATAGTAGTGACTAGTAACGATGTTAGTAAGCAAATAGACAAACTAAAGCCTAATAAGTCACCTGGTCCCGATGAGATATTTGCCAGAGTATTAAAGGAATGTAAGGAAGAGCTTAGTATGCCCTTAGCAAAGTTGTTTAACATGTCCTTAAAAACAGGTGTAGTACCAGAATCCTGGAGGATAGCGAATATAATACTGATTTTCAAGAAGGGGGATAGATCACTATCCTCTAACTACCGCCCAATCAGTCTAACATCAATAGTAGGCAAATTACTGGAAGCAATCATTTCAAACTCTATTCGAAATCACCTGGAGAAGCACCGATTGATCAATGATTCCCAGCATGGCTTCACAAGGGGACGTTCTTGCCTATCTAATCTATTAACATTCTTTTCATCAGTTTTCGAATCGGTGGACGAGGGGCACAATTATGATGTGGTTTATCTCGACTTTAGCAATGCCTTCGACAGAGTCCCCCACGAAAGACTAATTAGAAAGGTAGAAGCTCATGGCATCAAAGGTGACACCCTTAAATGGATTAGGGCGTGGTTACAGGACAGGAAACAGCGAGTGAGCATTAACGGCACTAAGTCCCATTGGAGCAACGTCACAAGGGGAGTTCCCCAAGGCTCAGTACTTGGACCACTATTATTTATTATATACATAAACGACATAGATATCGGCATTGACAGCAACATAAGTAAATTTGCTGATGACACTAAAATAGGACGTGTTATCAAATCTGACGAGGACTCGGCAAAACTACAGGAAGATCTAAACAAATTTTTCCCATGGTCTGAAAAATGGCAGATGAAATTCAACGTCTACAAATGTAAAGTACTCAGTATAGGAGATGTAAACAGGGAAACCAGATACCAGATGAACAACGATGCCATAGAGAAATCCGACTGCGAGAGAGATTTAGGAGTAATGATAAGTAGGAACCTTAAGCCAAGTAAACAATGTGTTTTTGCTCGTAACAAGGCTAATAAAGTACTTGGGTTCATACAAAGGAGTGTTAGTTATAAGACTAGCGAGGCCATCCTAAAACTGTATCTTGCTCTTGTGAGACCACACCTGGATTAAGCAGTTCAGTTCTGGTCACCGTATTACAGAATGGATATAGAATCCTTGGAAAGAATTCAGAGGAGAATGACAAGACTAATCCCGGGCATTAGGAACCTTGAGTATAGAGACAGGTTAAAGCTTCTTAATTTGCACGCCCTTGAGAGACGTAGAGCGAGGGGCGACCTGATAAAGGTGTATAAGTGGAAGGCAGGGCTAAACAAAGGTGACATTACAAAGGTACTCAAACTATCCAACCAGGAGCGAACTCGTAAAAATGGTTTTAAATTAGACAAATTTAGATTTAGGCGTGAAATAGGTAAACACTGGTTTGGAAACAGAGTAGTGGATGAATGAAACAAGTTACCAAATATCATCATTAACTGGAATACGCTGAATTGCTTCAAACATAGGTTGGATGCTCATATGAGCAATAGGGGTTGGGTGTAAACGGGACTGCCCAGTATGGGCCAATAGGCCCGCTGCAGTTTCCTCCATTCTTATGTTCTTATGTTCTTATGTATTGTCTAAAATAATACAGTATAATTGGTTATTTTACTTCAATTATGACTTTGTGTGATAATAGGACATAGTACCATAATAAACCTTTTCTCGAACTGTTAAATAATTCAACAAAAATAATAATAATCCATTCTAAATAACTGATTATCAGACGTAGATGTCATAATTCAGCTCATCATAATTATCCATACACTCTCGTGTATAAATTCCACCGTCAAAATTTGTATTGTCGGAAGAAGTTTTACTGTCTGAATGTCTGTCTAATTCTACAAAAACTCTCCGTTAGTATCCGTCTATTTCCTCTGTTACCTCATCACTTAAGAGTATTACAAAATATTACCACTGACTGTAACACCTGATGTGCAATGTGCATACTCATATTTATAATCCTGTGTATTTTGTAACTGAAAGAAAATACAGGTACAGGAATATTTAGTTACTCCTGCGGTATACAAAATCATACATCTATCTATCTATCTATCTACTGTATCTATCTATCTATCTATCTATCTACTGTATTTATCTATTTATATCAATTTTATTAACTCACCTGTACCATTAATCATCAGTATATTTATCTTAATCTCCTTCCCATTTTGATTTATTCCTCTTAACAATGTATGTATCTACACCCACAAACATACCTACTATCCACTCCCAAACACCCACAAACAAACCTACTATCCACTCCATACACCCACAAACATACCTACTATCCACGCCCTACACCCAAAAACATGCCTACTATCCACGCTCTACACCCACAAACATACCTACTATCCACGCTCTACACCCACAAACACACCTACTATCCACGCCCCACACCCACAAACAAACCTACTATCCACGCCCCACACCCAAAACAAACCTATTATCCACGCCCCACACCCACAAACAAACCTACTATCCACGCCCTACACCCACATACAAACCTACTATCCATGCCCCACACCCACAAACAAACCTACTATCCACGCCCTACACCCACAAACAAACCTACTATCCACGCCCTACAACCCACAAACAAACCTACTATCCACGCCCTACACCCACAAACAAACCTACTATCCACGCCCTACACCCACAAACAAACCTACTATCCATGCCCCACACCCACAAACAAACCTACTATCCACGCCCTACACCCACAAACAAACCTACTATTCACGCCCTACACCCACAAACAAACCTACTATCCACGCCCTACACCCACAAACAAACCTACTATCCACGCCCCACACCCACAAACAAACCTACTATCCACGCCCCACGCCCACAAACAAACCTACTATCCACGCCCCACACCCACAAACAAACCTACTATCCACGCCCTACGCCCACAAACAAACCTACTATCCATGCCCTACACCCACAAACAAACCTACTATCCACGCCCTACACCCACAAACAAACCTACTATCCACGCCCTACACCCACAAACAAACCTACTATCCACGTTCTACACCCACAAACACACACTACCCACCACCTACACCCACAATAGAGTAAAGGAGGAATACAGAGTGTACTTACTCAGGGTAGCCATACCACTCTGGGTGGTTGATCCTTAGTGCAGCAGGAAAGAGAAAAATTATAAGTGGGTCATTCTATTCCTCGTGTGATGGATGGAAGGATGGATGGATGGATGGATGGATGGATGGATGGATGGGAGACTGAATGGGAGGATAGATGGGTAGATGGGTGACTGAATGGGATGAGAGATGGGTAGGTGGGTGAATCGGTGGATGGATAAACAGCTAACTGGATGAATGGACATATGGACTTGGATGGCATATTTGGATGTAAAACCCTACGATATGAAGAACATTTTGGACGTATAAACCCATGACAATTAACACCATTTTGGACTTGCATCACAGGAAACAGGTAAAACATTTCTGTGATCGTCCTTCAATAATTCCATACGCCAACCTTACCTGCATTTATCTCAATTACAGTATAAAATTTTAGTGTTAATTTCAGCATCGGAATCAATCAATCAATCTCTCTCTCTCAAGATGGAAAATTTCATGACGTAAAATCCGATGAAAACTCGACCCTGTTTATACGTGTTGCTTCGAGGTTTTGCTTTCACGTTAACCTCATGTTTCGTTTCGATAAATGACACATATCACAGGAGGTGAACTACAAACTGAACTTTGACCTGACACCAACGACCGACCGACGGAAGATGGGGCTTCGGGTTTAGTCGTATCCCATTTGAGAGTTTTATGAATGTGAAGCCCCGAATTAGTCAACAAACCCTACAGCTCAATTTGGATTCGAACTTGTGCATCTTGTTCTTGAATCAGAACCTTATCTCACACATATATAGGGGTTAGGTTAGGTTGGGTTGGGTTAGGTTGGGTTAGGTTGGGTTGGGTTAGGTTAGATTGGGTTAGGTTAGGTGAGCCGTGTCCATCACAACCAGACAATTATCCCCGTCCACCAGATCTTCCCTTTAACAAATCAGGCCGCACCTCGATTATGCGGTTCAGTTCTGGTGCCCCTATTATAGAATGGATATAAATTCACTAGAGTCGGTGCAGCGAAGAATGACAAAAATGATTCCGGGACTTAGAAACCTTCCATATCAGGATAGGTTACAGAAACTTAACTTGCATTCCCTAGAAAGACGAAGAATGCGGGGAGATATGATAGAAGTATTTAAGTGGGTGAAAGGAATCAATAAAAGGGATATAGATAAAGTTCTTATAATATCCGAGCAGGATAGGACTCGGAGCAACGGATTCAAGTTGGATAAGTTTAGGTTTAGGAGGGAGATAGGAAGAAACTGGTTCACAAATAGGGTGGTGGACGAGTGGAACAAGCTTAGCAACTTTGTAGTAAGTGCGGGAACTCTGGAAAGTTTCAAAAGGAGGCTAGATAGATTCATGGATGATAGAGAGTGGTAGTAACTCTCGACAGGAGCTGTCATGCACAGGCCAACCGGCCTATTGTAGACTCCTTATTTTCTTATTTTCTTATGTTCTTAAATCCTCAGCTGTTCTTATGTTCTTAAATCCTCAACATAAAAGACAAATTCACCTCCATGTGTTAAAATCTTACTACACTACATTACCGTCACCACTATACCAAACCTGTGCAATATTAACACACTAATACACTATTAAGACATCACCAAATCCATCAATAAACAGTACATCTTCCTTTACACTTGATTAGAAAGAAAAACAGGAAAATATGCCCAGAATCTCAATTTCATTCACTAACATTACGAAAAATTACAAGAGTTAAGAGTCAAAGCAAGATATGTACTGTACGCAATGTTGATGTTATTTTGTTCGCCATCATTGTGTCCTAAAGTTAATCTGTTTTTTGAAGTATATCCTCGGACTTGGGAACAAATCATCATGTGTACCTTTGAGTATTAAGGTCTTGATCCATTTCCTTGATGTCTACCGTTTGGAACAGGTAACACCACCACAATTGTTTTAACCAAGACGAAAACGGACGAAAAAAAAAAGCTTCTAAAAATATCAAGTATTAATTTTCTCTCTTTACAGGATCTAATACTCTTGGAAATGTGTTTAAATTAATCTGATTTGTTTTCATTTATTGTCGATCCTTCATAAGAGGACTCGTGGATCCCCCGAGCCTAGCCGGCCATTTTGTTTACATTTTTCGGTCGCTCTGAAATACCATTAAAACAATATTGAGTATAAACGTTTGGCTCAACTGATGATCTCAAACATGTCCCAACATTTTTTTGCCTCAACTCCACATTCTGTAACTCATTTAGGTAGATGTCCCTCACTACACATACACTGGACTATGTGTAATGTTGCAACTAATGTGTTATCAAGATATTGCACATTATAAGTTCATGTATGGTCATTATTATATCAAACGGAGGCATTTTAAAGAGCTATTACACCACCTGTATCATTAGTTGTCGCCAGGTGAAGGAATGTTTAGGTAGATTATATTTTATTTACTGTAATTAAAGTTTCAATACCTAAGACGTTCCACTATAAGAGTCTTTCAACCTCAGGTAAGGTCTTAAGACTTTCTACTCTAGGTCTTACACCCTCGAGTAGCTGTATCGTCCACTTAGGTAATTTACTCCACAAGGAACTACAAGTTACACCTTGATGTAATACTTCATTTACTGCCAAACTTTATAGGGAAATATTTTTTCACAAAGAATTTCAAGTTACAATTTCACATAATAAGTCACATTACAAACGTTCCTTCGGCTTACAGTTAAACTTTGCAATGTCAAGATATTTTTTCACTGCAGAGGAAAGTATCCGTCATCATCATCATCACCACACACACACACACACACACACACACACACACACACACACGCGCGCGCGCAAAGATAAAACTCCTGTATCCAGATTCTCAAAAGTTTATAAATTAAATTCTTCCCTAAAATTAAACAGACAATACATCTATTAATCATAGAGTATGTGAACAATATCGACGCCATATTGGTTACCATCTTTGAGTCATATAATTAGTTAGCTACATAGTGTTAATTATTTAGTTAAATAGGAAAAATAATCTACTAGCGTGTGTTGTGACCAAAATAAATCAACATTGTATTTACTTTCTCCTCCAGGGGGCACTAAGTCTAGAAAAATGACACAATTGACATCTACATAAAGTGACTGACCAAGGGTAGATATTGGCTGCCTTTTGTGTTACTTTGAGGTCGTAAGAACACACAGAGCTGCTCTTAATGATGTTTACCACAATACACCTCAACCAGTTTCTCATTCACAAAAGTCAAACAATAAATCTGGTTCAAAAGATACACCGTAAATTTTATTAGAATACAATAATCAATTACTGTATTATTGCATTGAGGCAAATAGTCTTATGGTGTTAAGATGTGTTCTTAAGCCACGAAGGTAAACAAAAGGTATTCAATATCTGCCTTGGTTGACGATGATCTGTAGACGTTAGCAAGTCCTCCTCCTCCTGCTCTCGAGTAAGGTAAAGAAGGCCTCACCTGACCAAAATTGTTAATTAAGATAGATTACATGAAGATTAACCCTCCCAGCTTATTTCAACTAATGATTAACCTAACGCTACATGGGAAGTTAAGTTAGGCTAGATTAAGTTAGGTTAGGTTAGGGTAGGGTAGGGTAGGGTAGGGTAGGGTAGGTCAGGTCAGGTCAGGTCAGGTCAGGTCAGGTCAGGTCAGGTCAGGCAGTGCCAGTGTAGTTAATCTTGAGGTTAAATAAACTAGAGGCTAATCTTCACATGAGCCACTAAGACACTTTAACGGAGGCGGTTACGTACAACAGGAAAGCTCTGATAACATATAATGTACAGTATATACCGTTTAAGTTGCGTCAACAGCTCTATACACCACTTATTGACCTACTCATTCACTGCCGTAGAAATATTTACTTCTAACAGGTTTCTATATGGTTCCCAGTCATTATAATACGACCTTGTAAAATCAAATGATCTAAATTAAAATAAACTTATCCAAATTAAACTTATTAGCTAACAAATCCTTCTAAAACACGATATATGTAAATCAAAAGTTCTAAATTCAACTTAACTTATCGTAATATAACTATTATAACTAAACCATTTTAATTAAACCTAACCTAAACACCTCAAGTGCCACAAACAGAAGGAAAAAACACCTTTAATATTATCGTGTAGGAAGCCCCTGTAACCCACTAACTCAAGGTAATGCATCTATATCAATCTACCTGCGTCGGAAGCTCTATACGTGACTATGATCGTTACCCACTGCTGGAGAACATTGAAATTCCATACTGTAAACACCGCCCTTGAGTCCGTCAGCCATTTTGTTCTAACTCAGGGATTTAAAATAAACTATAAATAAATAAATAAAATAAATAAATAAATAAAACAAGCATCTTTTGTTTTTCTAACCCATGACTGTGAGTCTTTGTTTATATACTTCAACGTACTGTAAACTAAGGCTAGAGAGGGTGTGTACGAACTAGTGGAGCCAAAGACGAGAGGTATTTCAAGTCCTAAAAGGGTTTTTACAGGTGGAGGGTCTTACAAGTGGAGGGTCTTACAGGTGGAGGGTCTTACAAGTGGAGGGTCTTACAGGTGGAGGGTCTTACAAGTGGAGGGTCTTACAGGTGGAGGATTTTAATAAGGATAAATACAGCAAGTCTTACAGTTGAATCAGCCAAGTCGAGGAAAACTCTTAAGAGTCATGTAACTTCTACCTGGTGTTACCTGTAATCAAGCTAAGGTATATGTAAGAAGAATATTATCTCGTTACTATCCATTCCTCTTCCACTATCCTGCGAGGTGGTGTATTAATAAGCACAGATACTCATGATAAAGAAGGAATAATGAGAAAGACGCAAGATACCTATAAAATGCGACAGAATATACCCACACATCCGTAATCCTAACCCATCCCAACCCAACCCTATCCTACCCTCAGCTTCACCACAGTACACAAAGTCATTCTTGGTATCAGAGTGACGCATAAACACCCTGTATCGCCTAAGACACATTTGAATCGGATGGTTCGTTGACGGTTTTATTTCTTCGGTATAAACCAGTGAAGCAATTAGTTCGTGGGAACAGCGAGTCAAAATACTTCACATCAGCTTCGTTTACGACCTCCAGCTGATATTTACTTCTGTTGTCTATATCAATCACATTTTATAATGAAAACAAAAATATGGTTAGTTACTTATAAATGAAAATAAATCATACTTAGATACTTAGGAGTGGGGAAAAAAGATACTTAAGATACTTCAAAATGAAAACACTCTTTGATACTTAAATTAGGACAAAATAAACGGACATAAAGATTTAACTATGAGCGGTGGATATTACGACATGTACCGGCTATCAATACAGAGGCGCTATTTAGCCGTGAAGTTCTCTCAGAAACCCAACAAGACAATATGTGGTCACGTAAAAATTTCAGGTTAATTTTTAACACCATCCGTCATTTTAAACCTTGGCACCTGTAGATTAAGAAAATATATGGTGATATTTTTTCTGATGGGATAAAGGTCGTATTTGTCCAGAGAAGTAAGAGAGGAAAAAAATCACTTGAGAGGCATGACGCCCAGAGTGTCTAAGGTGATAAAAGATCATATACTACCATTTGGGTTTTCAAATTAAGTTCATTACATAAAATATCAAACTCATAAAGATTACAAAAGAACAGAACACCATGAGCTCTCTACAGCTATTGTCAGCTGTCAATATGCTGATGTACAGAAGCTACACAATGTTATTGGTGACTGTAATCCCAGGAAAATGATGCTCTTATAAACTTGGTAACTGGAGCTGTAATGCCAGAAAATGCCAAATATGACAATCTATGTGCATATGAAGTTGGAAGATAACATTATGAAAATTTTGTCAAGGAACGTATTGTTGGTCCATTGAGCATCTGGGAAAAGCTGTTCAAGGTTAATCTACTGTCGTGGAAAGCAGCAAATAAGACTTCAACCATCAAATTGCTATCACAAGTTATAGAACTTAAGCAGGACATACAGTATATGTATCACAGAAGGGCAGCACTGTACATATCAAGTCACCAGACTTGGCATATTAAAGCAGCCTCAACTTGGAGAAAATACAAGTATGATAACAGGAACTGGTGAGCGACGACACATTGGGCAGAGAGCCTTACAGGTTTCCATGCCTTCACAGGATCTGACTGCATTGGAAAATTTGTTGGCAAAGGAAAGAAAGCATGTTGGAGCACTTTGATGAAATCTAACACAAAAGTCCTAGATACATTCAAGATGCTGAGTAGACCAAATGCCCTCCAGCAGACATGTACAGTATATTGGTCTAGAGGAATTTGTATTTAAGCTCTACTGTCCACGAATGACTTTCACTAAACTGTCAAAACTTAGATGGCATCTCTTCAAGATAACGCAGGCAGAAGCTGGAGAACTACCAGCGACTGCAGCAACTCTAAAGTATCATATATTGAGAGGAAGGTATCAAGCTCTTCTGTGGTCTTGTGATGCAGACAGTGAAATGCTTTCACAATTAGAGCATGGCTGGAAGATTGACAATGACTGTTTCATACTAGTAATATCAGACCAACCACCAGCTCCAGAAGCAATCACAGAACTTGTTAAATGTGGATGTGGCGTCAGGAAATGTGGATCATTGTCATGTTCATACAGAAAGAATCAGAAAGAATAGCATGACATGCACTGAGATGTGTAACTGTCAAGCAGATGATGAGAAATGCCTAAACAAGGTGAAGGAATCTGTTGTACACAGAAGACTCTGATGACGAGGACTGAAGCAATGTCGTAAATAATAACTTGTGACTTGTATACACATGATGTATAACACTACAAACTTTTAATAAATATAAAACGGTGGTTCTAAGCTTTTCAGATAATGGTAATAAGTATATGTTTAATTTCCAGTATTTGTCTTTAGCAATTAATTTTACTTACTGCAATCTCTTCTATGCCAGAGACAGGATGGCATATATGAGCAACCATGTTTGTAACACACTTAAGATATTATAACAGCATTCATAATATATTACGTTAAATTGTAATGATATAATACTACATGTTCATAGGTTATTAGTCATGTTTTAAGTTACTTAGGAGTTAATGGTAATACGTCTGTAGTTCATTACGCCGCTCTTTGATAAAACTTCTTTAATGGCATAAAACTTATAATAAACCGTTCAGAAAAAATTACACCACAGTTCCTTAACATAGTTTATAAGGATTATTACGATGTATGGTGTCAAAAATTAACATGAAATTTTTACGGGATTACTTAAGCTCCTACACTAAAACCTGCCAACCTAACCTAACCTTTTTTACCCACCTCCACCTACTTACCTAACCTGACATAATCTAACCAAACCTGACATAATCTAACCTAACCTGACATTATCTAACCTAACCTGATATAATCTAACCTAACCTGACATAATCTAACCTAACCTGACGTAATCTAACCTAACCTGACGTAATCTAACCTAACCTGTCATAATCTAACCTAACCTGACATAATCTAACCTAACCTGACATAATCTAGCCTAACCTGACATAATCTAACCTAACCTGACATAATCTAACCTAACCTGACATAATCTAATCTAACCTGAAGTAATCTAACCTAACCTGACATAATCGAACCTAACCTGACATAATCGAACCTAACCTCCCCGTCTGACATAAGCTAACCTAATCAAACCTAACTTTCTCACCTACCGACCGTAACCTATCTACTTATTACCTACCTAACCTAACTTAACTTAATCCAACCTGACGTAATCTAACCTAACCTATTGAAACTTAACTTAACCACCTACCTCATCTAACACCACTTTGTAATCTCTTTGCACTACCGCTCACAGGATGAGTATGGGGGGCACAATAAACTAGCCTCTAACTGGCAAAATTAACAAAACTAACCTAACCTAACCCAACCTGACTTTACCTAACCTGATCTGATCTATCCAACTTAAACATCTTAGAATATATAATAAAGCCGCTAGGTTAATTTAGGCTAAATATGGTTGATTTATATTTCGTTTTGACAGAAATTCCCGGCAAAATAACGTATCTATATTGAGAACCACCGCCATGTTGGTTCCACGTTAACAAGACACGGATACACTACAGAATAACCCGCGTTCGTTTAACCTCAATTACTACAGTTTACTTTATAATCTTACTTCACAATCTTCACTACATCTCACTTCACAATCTTCACTACATCTCACTTCACAATCTTCACTACATCTCACTTCACAATCTTCACTACATCTCACTCCACAATCTTCACTACATCTCACTTCACAATCTTCACTACATCTCACTTCACAATCTTCACTACATCTCACTTCACAATCTTCACTACATCTCACTTCACAATCTTCACTACATCTCACTTCACAATCTTTACCACATCTTACTTCACAATCTTTACCACTTCTTACTTCACAATCTTCACTACATCTCACTTTACAATCTTCACTACATCTCACTTAATAATCTTCACCACATCTCACTTCACAATCTTCACTACATCTCACTTCATAATCTTCACTACATCTCACTTCACAATCTTCACTACATCTCACTTCACAATCTTCACTACATCTCACTTCACAATCTTCACTTCATCTCACTTCACAATCTTCACTACATCTCACTTCAAAATCTTCACTACATCTCACTTCACAATCTTCACTATATCTCACTTCACAATCTTCACTACATCTCACTTCACAATCTTCACTTCATCTCACTTCACAATCTTCACTACATCTCACTTCAAAATCTTCACTACATCTCACTTCACAATCTTCACTACATCTCACTTCACAATCTTCACTACATCTCACTTCACAATCTTCACTACATCTCACTTCACAATCTTCACCACATCTCACTTCACAATCTTCACTACATCTCACTTCACAATCTTCACTACATCTCACTTCACAATCTTCACTACATCTCACTTCACAATCTTCACTACACCTCACTTCACAATCTTCACTACATCTCACTTCACAATCTTCACTACATCTCACTTCACAATCTTCACCACATCTCACTTCACAATCTTCACTACATCTCACTTCACAATCTTCACTACATCTCACTTCACAATCTTCACTACATCTCACTTCACAATCTTCACGACATCTCACTTCAATCTTCACTACATCTCACTTCACAATCTTCACTACACCTCACTTCACAATCTTCACTACATCTCACTTCACAATCTTCACTACATTTCACTTCACAATCTTTACCACATCTCACTTCACAATCTTCACTACATCTCACTTCACAATCTTCACTACATCTCACTTCACAATCTTCACTACATCTCACTTCACAATCTTCACGACATCTCACTTCATAATCTTCACTACATCTCACTTCACAATCTTCACTATATCTCACTTCACAATCTTCACTACATCTCACTTCACAATCTTCGCTATATCTCACTTCACAATCTTCACTACATCCCACTTCACAATCTTCACTACATCTCACTTCACAATCTTCACTACATCTCACTTCACAATCTTCACTACATCTCACTTCACAATCTTCACTACATCTCACTTCACAATCTTCACTACATCTCACTTCACAATCTTCACCACATCTCACTTCACAGCCTTCACTACATCTCACTTCACAATCTTCACTACATCTCACTTCACAATCTTCACTACATCTCACTTCACAATCTTCACTACATCTCACTTCACAATCTTCACTACATCTCACTTCACAATCTTCACTACATGTCACTTCACAATCTTCACTACATGTCACTTCACAATCTTCACTACATCTCACATCACAATCTTCACTACATCTCACTTCACAATCTTCACTACATCTCACTTCACAATCTTCACCACATCTCACTTCACAATCTTCACTACATCTCACTTCACAATCTTCACTACACCTCACTTCACAATCTTCACTACATCTCACTTCACAATCTTCACTAACACCATCCTTCATCACTACATATAACAACATCCATCATCACTACTTATAACACCATCCATCATCATCACTACATATAACACTATCCATCATCACTACATATAACACGATCCATCATCACTACATATAACACCATCCACCATCACTACATATAGAACCATCCATCACGACATATAACACCATCCAACATCACTACATATAACAACAACCATCATCACTACATATAATATCATCCATCATCACTACATATAACTCCATCCATCATCACTACATATGACACCATCCAGCATCACTACATATAACACCACCCATCATCACTACATATAACATCATGCATCATCACTACATATAACACCATCCATCAACACTACATATAAAACCATCCTATCATCACTACATATAACATCATCCATCATCACTACATATAACACCACCCATCATCACTACATATAACACCACCCATCATCACTACATATTACATCATCCATCACTACATATAACTCTATCCATCATCACTACATATAACACCATCCAGCATCACTACATATAACACCAACCATCATCACTACATATAACATCATCCATCATCACTACATATAACACCATCCATCATCACTACATATAAAACCATCCTATCATCACTACATATAACATCATCCATCATCACTACATATAACATCATCCATCATCACTACATATAACATCATCCATCATCACTACATATAACTCCATCCATCACTACATATAGAACCATCCTATCATCACTACATATAATATCATCCATCATCACTACATATAACACCATCCAACATCACTACATATAACATCACCCATCA
This sequence comes from Homarus americanus, assembly GCF_018991925.1. Taxonomy (NCBI): domain Eukaryota; kingdom Metazoa; phylum Arthropoda; class Malacostraca; order Decapoda; family Nephropidae; genus Homarus; species Homarus americanus. The sequence goes on from NW_024751502.1 coordinate 31,228, forward strand.
TCACTACATATAACATCATCCATCATCACTACATATAACTCTATCCATCATCACTACATATGACACCATCCAACATCACTACATATAACACCAACCATCATCACTACATATATCATCATGCATCATCACTATATATAACACCATCCATCATCACTACATATATTACCCTCCTATCATCACTACATATAACACCATCCATCATTACTACATATAACGCCATCCTTCATCACTACATATAACACCATCCATCATTACTACATATAACGCCATCCTTCATCACTACATATAACACCATCCATCATCACTACATATAACACCATCCATCATCACCACAACACCATCCTCAACACTATAGTGATAAACAGAGCTTCATTTTGTTGTCAATTTCTGTAAATTCCAACCTTATTAAACCGTAATTCTTTCTGTATGGTCAAATTTTGATTTGACCTCAGTGAGAGAGCTGTTAGTGTCAGTACATCACAATGGTGTTCCGACGCACTGTATCGAAGGTGTCTGAGGTGGAGGTGAAGGCTTGCAAGGATTTCGTTGTAGACTTCGACACCAGCTTTGTGGTGGTTGCAACAAACATCTACCCTGGTGTGGCCCCTAAGCAGATTCGACCATTGTTTGAGGAATGTGGACAGATCGACCTATTTGTGATGCCCGCAAAAGACAACAAAAATGAACACTATGGCTTCGCATACATCCGATACTTTGACGAAGCCTCCTGTGATAAGGCTGTTGGACGATTGGATGGTGACAGCATTGGCCGCAGCCGAAAATCAACTAACAAGCTGGAAGTTAACTACTACAGTGCCCATGGTACCTTGAACAACCTTGACCGCCAAGCTGCTGAGTTCATTGTTCTATCCAATGTTGCCGACCAACAACCCGCCTCTATTCTTAAGAAGACCAACGTACGCACTACCGTTGCCAAGTCAGTTACCTTCAATTATGACAATTTGGGCGACATCAGGGAGCGCGAAACTTCCACAGCTACTTACACTCTGTCTGTACCTCCCAACCAATGAATCTAACTCAACTGCTGCCATCGAATAAGAAAATGTCACCAATAGTTGTACCTCTGGGAACCTGGAGGGAGGCACCAACCCTGATGAAGGCTCAGTAATATCTACCATGTTATTTAAACACTTATAACACATATAACATCATCCATCATCACTACATATAACACCATCCATCATCACTACATATAACACAATCTATCATCACTACATATAACATCATCCATCATCACTACAGATCGGTAGAGTAGTTTTCGAGATTCTCGTGCGGACACACAAGCAAACACACACACACACACACACAAACAGACATACTTCTTTGTTTTATATCGATAGAAGATAGATCATCACTACATATAACACCACCCATCATCACTACATATAACATCATCCATCATCACTACATATAACACCACCCATCATCACTACATATAACATCATCCATCATCACTACATATAACACCATCCATCATCACTACATATAACACCATCCATCATCACTACATATAACATCATCCATCATCACTACATATAACACCATCTATCATCACTACACATAACACCATCTATCATCACTACACATAACACCATCCATCATCACTACACATAACACCATCCATCATCACTACATATAACACCATCTATCATCACTACACATAACACCATCCATCATCACTACATATAACACCATCCATCATCACTACATATAACACCACCCATCATCACTACATATAACATTATCCATCATCACTACATATAACACCACCCATCATCACTACATATAACACCATCCATCATCACTACAGATCGGTAAAGTAGTTTCCGAGATTCTCGTGCGGACACACAAACACACACACAAACAAACAGACATACGCCTTTGTTTTATATATATAGATACAAGAAACAAAAATCTTTAATTATTTATTAATTGTAAGTTTTAAGGTTTTCCTGGAACCATTGGCAGGAAATAAGGACACTTGAACCTTGAAAACTTACTGTCGTCATAATTATTTATAATAAACCTGTCGATGTTTATTTCCGGGTTAAAGTAAAAGCAAGGTTTTGTCTGGACTATTATCATATAGACAGTTGCTGGTTGACGATACTGAAGGCCTATACAGGTGTGTGGTGCTTGTGCTTGGTGATACTTCGTTTATGAGAGATAATCCCAGGAGTGAACTTTGTTCTGAAAGGACAAACAAAAAAAGTCATTAGTTATCGTTGTCTCGGAAGTGTTTATATGTCGGTCACTCTTGTGTTGTCGATGTGTCCACCCCACAGAGTTATTGCGTGAAGTGACACATTAGACTTCAATTAAAGATCCTCTCCTCTCCATATGGAAGCTGTTCACACCTCTTGACAGTATTTGGTCTGACATTTAGTTATAAAGGTCGTTTTTTGTCTAGTTCATCTTCCTATGAAAATTAACAATTCATATCACGTTTTAGAGTTGTATGTTCTTCAAGCCAATTAACACAGTACAGGTAACACCAGAGTCAGGCAGGTACAGTGTTAAGCGTCGTGGTCTACTGCTGTCTTACTGAGTAACGATGATGAAGTAAAGTGGGAAATGACTTTGCCATGAGAGAGGAGAGGAAAGAGAGAAGAAAAGAATAGAAACGGGAAGTAAAGTAGTAGGGAGTAATAGCAGGTGGGCTGTCCACCTAGCTGAGTCGAGGTGATTGGTTGGGGTGGTGGCCATACACAGCACGCTCCTGCTCGCTCAAGGGAGGCTGGGGTGGGGGGAGCTAAGCTAGTTAGGCATTCAGTACTGTATTGTGTGTTAATTTATGTCAGTTAAATGGTGGTGTTATTTTTTCATGTATTGTATAAAGTGAGTCTCTTTTTTATATAATAACTCACCTGAAGTGTCGCCCCAGGAAACGGTAACAGAGACCTTAATGACACAGGTAGATTGTCACTCCCCTCGCCGCCCAGCGTATCCCACCTAAAGATTAACCATCCCGGCGATACCTGGGGGAGGGGGGGGCTTAAGTATAATATATACTCTTATATAATAATGTTGATGCTATAATACACTGGCAGTCATAGTACAGTACATGTGTTGCCTTTATTGAGTTGAGTTTTGTATTTTTAGAAAAAGAGAGAGAAATCTGAGCAACATAATATGGAGAGAGAGAGAGAGAGAGTGTGTATTACATTGCCACACCTGATTCCTTCCTGGTGTATATTTTTACCACCTCTGGTACAACTGTGTCTCTTGCCGATCTATTTTGCACTGTCGCTTCCTGCCTTTCATCTTCCACCTTTCATCTTCTCCTTCATCTTCTTCTCCCCATCGTCTTTCTCCTCCATTTTACCCCTTCATCTTCCCTCCCTTCTTCCTCCCTTCCATCTCCCCCATTCATTTCTTCCCCCTTCATCTTCCTTTCCCCTTTAATTTACCCCTCCATCTTCCCTCCTTTTACCTTCCTCCTTCGGTCTTCTCCTTTCTTTTCCACCAATCTCCTTACCTTCCACTGCTGTCTTAGTCCATTACTGTTTTTAGAAATTTAGTTTTTTCAAGGATTTCGATATTTCATTCACTTACAATTCTTTTTTGTTTTAATTTCATTTTCTCACTCCTGATTCAAGTGATTCAAGAGATGCAGATAATTTGAAATATCCAGCCCTTATAATGTCTTTAGTGCCTCTTAAACTTGGGTAAATATTATTCCATTAAGTTTATAAACAAATACACGACTCAGACACGTTGGTATTATAATCACAAAGCAAAGATATCAAGAAGTTGTGACGCTTCATCTGTACAACCAGTTGAGAATAAACTTTCCTTCTCTAAAAGTTACAAGAAATGAGGGAGAGTTTCTCGCCAGGGGGCGCAGCGCTGTGAGAGAAGAATTAAATAAGCCTGATTAGCTAAGAAGACGACCAGGGGTAAGAAATGGTCCGTCTTGAGGATATGGTTCAGGAGGTGAGGTGAAGATATAAACCTCGAAGACGTCATAAAACACAGAGATGATACTATTTCTAACCTTCCCAAGTCTCTGGTGGGTGGCAGGTGATCACCAACATGAAATACACCAACATGAAATACACCAACATGAAATACACCAACATGAAATGCGCCAAAATGAAATAGAAGATGCCAAGTGAGGTTGATTTTGACTCAGACAGTAACCATAGCAGGACCTAAAAACAGCCAAGACTGTTCTAAAATGAGAACTTAAATTATAATTTCTGCCCAAGAGTGCGAGTGAGTGAACTTTAATTTCCATTATAGTACAGTATAAAACTTTAATGAGTTTATCTTCAACGTGATCTTAAATTTTAGTGGGTGAATTTTTTCATTGGATAATTAAGTCTTTGAGAATAACATTTTAAGGCGGCCATTTAGTGTCATCATGCTGTAAGATGTAGATACGCTCCAAAAAGTATGTTTACGATTTTGTGTTTGACGATATGACACAACAGACAAAGGATTTTGACGACCCTACCGAGACAAAGGAGTCACAGTGTTCATTTTGAAATTCATCGGTCTCCTCCATAAAGGCACTTTTGGAGTGTTTGTTTACAACTCCTAGTGGTTAATGTGATGCAGCAGTGTACAGCTCATAGTCCATAAGGTGTTTCTTAGGCCAGACCCATGAGAGTACAGTGGGTGGTTACACTACTCACCTGCCTTACACTCTCCCTGATGCTTTTGTTAGATGTTGAAACAGGAACTGTGGAGCAACCTGTACAGCTTCTCCTTTTACTTTCACACAAACAATAGATTTAACATGTTGCCTAAGTACTTTGATGAAACAATAAGCACAAATGTGTTATCGTCATGATCCGCCTTATGTGATTATATTGCCAGTTGATGTAGGCTCGACCTTGTTTTGACACACTGACTGGCCTCGTGTTAATTTATTCTCGCTTAACATACTTTTTTCGTACCTGAACTCCTCGACCGAACGCTCTTAAAGTTTGTAGAGAAGTTGAAACGGGTCTTATTGATATTCGTGTAGGCAGATTGATAGAGGTCCCAGCAATAAGAGAGTACAGCCGGGTCCTGCTGGAGACACTGAACACATTTCAGTTATTACATCTGGAAATACACGATCACTCACCAAAGAAAACGAAGACAATTTTACCAACTAATATGGTCGAGGTTCTGTAGATATAGGCCACAGCTCAGGTACGGTCGCTATCTGACCTTCTCGACCAGTGTAACAAGAAAGATCTTTACAAACACTATAATATGTAGTCAACGTGCAGTGACTCAGTAATAACTTATTGCTCCTTTGATTCAAGTGTTCGACAACAAACCGAATATGTTCCCTCTGTTCCTTTGACTATCTTGTGTGTACGATCTTGTGGACTGGGGCGTGATCACGATCAATGGATGTCCCACTCACTCACTCACTAGGTTTCCTGCCATCTCTTACCCATGAAATTAGATTAATTCTGCCCTGTCGTATCCTCTTTACCTATCCTATCCCCCCTTGTCTCTATTAACCTTAATATATCATCACTCTCTCTCCCCTACTTCCTCTACCACTATCTCCACCTCCTCTTTCCTTCCCCTTCCACAATTATTATATCCTCATATCTATGTCTGTCATTCTCTTTATCTGTTCCTACTTCCTTCACTATATCTCTCTATCCCCTCAGCCTAAATCACAATGGCTACAAGAACGAGAGCTTGTGTTGGTAAAAGAGGAATTTTTGAACACCATGACAAATGTATATTTTTGGATGACTTAGGGAGAACGTGTGGCGTGATTAGTGTAGAAGAGGAGATTGTCACACCCTTCTACCCAGTTTTGTTAGTCTCTTATGCCCCACCCTGCCAGTCCTCATACCCTACCCTTCTAGTTCCTCATACCCTACCCTGTTAGTACCTCATACCCTACCCTGTTAATCCCTCATACCCTACCATTCCAGTCCCTCATATTCCACCCTACCAGATCCTCATACCTCACCCTTCCAGCCTGTCTTTGTGTCCCAACCATATTAAGTTCTGTAAAAATCTACCTGATGTCTTTCGCCTTCCCTTACCATCATCTCCCAATTGGTTGTCTTGTAAATAGTAGATCGATGCCCTGGAGTCTCTGGTAGTTTCAATAAGTCTGGAGCCCAACTCATTAAGGAACTTCAGGGTGCTGTCATGCTGGGGAGGGAGGGAGAGGGAGCTGCATTATGCTGTCATGTTGGGGAGGGAGGGAGAGGGAGCTGCATTATGCTGTCATGCTGGGGAGGGAGGGAGAGGGAGCTGCATTATGCTGTCATGCTGGGGAGGGAGGGAGAGGGAGCTGCATTATGCTGTCATGCTGGGGAGGGAGGGAGAGGGAGCTGCATAATGTTGTCATGCTGGGGAGGGAGGGAGAGGGAGCTGCATTATGTTGACATGCTGGGGAGGGAGGGAGAGG